>NC_051334.1:992023-1139523 GCF_015220235.1 Choloepus didactylus | reverse complement strand
ATGCAGTCTGTTTCCATGGAGTGCTTGATTTCTTTCCAAAAGTGCCAGAAAGATTTCCGAGGCATGCTAGAGTTTGTGACAAAATCCATTTCATAGGGGTTGGAGAAAGAGGTAGGCTTAGGGTGAGGAGAATTAGGTGTGATTTTGGTGCAAAATCTAAGGGAGCTCCAAAAAAAAAAAAAAAAACTCGGTAACTTTAATGCAATATTAAAAAAAAATCAACGTAAAAATTCCACGATGAACAAAATGTCATTTTAAATAAAGATTGGTCACAATGCCATGCCAAGCCAAATGGGAGCATGAGGCGAAAGAAAAAGCAATCTTTATCTTTATTCTAAATGTAGAAATTCTGTCCATCATGAACTTTTTTCATTAATTTTGTTTTTTAAAAAATATTGAAGTAAAATATTATTTATGTTGCTTACTGAGTTGTTTGGTTTGTTTTTTTTTTTTTTTTACCCTCCTCTCCCCAGTTGAATTTTACACCTGAGACAGTTTCCTCACTCTCCTCACCCTAGCCCCTGCCCTGCTTGGAGGGGGCTGGGATTGCCCTCTGCTTGACCCGTTGAATGTGACGCAGTGGACAATGGGCGTTATTCATGCCACCCCTAGATGCCTCCATTTTGGTAAGGGAATATTCCCCTTTGTTGGTGTGCTTACAGCCAGATTTGGAATACACACATGTGATATTCAGTTTGTTCTTGCAATATTTCCTACTATTTGGTGGGGGCAAAGAGGAGGAAAGATGAGTGCCCATTGGCTGCAGAATCATATGTGATAAAGATGCCCAAGGCACCCAGTCAAGCTCATTCAATAATTACCAAGAACTTGCTCGGTTGATAAACATAGTATTAGCTGCAGCTGGGATTTAGTCGTTCCTCATACGTTTACTGAACGCTATTACATGCCAGGCAGTGTTGTCAGTGTTGAATAAAATGGGAAAGAAATTCTGCTGTTAGGAGCCTACTGTGCTGGAAGCGTGTGCACAAACACCATGCACACACGCGTGCACTTCTCTTGTGCCAAGTACCACGGCTATCATGGCAGAGATCACAAAGAAGAGGGAAAAAGAGACCTGTTGCTTGCCCCTTGAAGCTCCTAGGCTCATTAGGAGAGGAAGGTTGGGAGCTCTCCCAGGCAGAGGGAACTGTGTGTGCTAAGGCCCTGGGGCAGGAAAATGCACGGCACGACCAATGAAATAAAACACCTTCAAAATGTCTAAGGCTGAGAGAATGGGAGCAGCATGGGGGCTGGTGAGGCTGCAGAGATTGTCAGAGGCCAGAAGAGAGCAGGCCTAGGAAAGCAGCAGTTTTACGGATTTCCATCTTTATCGTAGAGGTTCATGAGAAGTTTCTGAAGGCTCTCAAATGGGAGAGAGGCATGAGCATGTGAGTGTTGAAAAGTGAGACAGGACAGGAGTGGATCTGGGGACACAGTTCAAAGTCCAGAGGACTTGGTGATTTGCGGAGGGTCAAAGAGTTGGAAAAAGACGAGCCCGAATCCTTTGGGACTCCTGCCATACATGTAGGTCTTTCCCAGTCGAGGAAAATTGATTTGGGTTGCGCTGTAGACATCCATGGCAACAGTGGAAACTTATGAATTGAACTGGGGCTCTTGAGAGCATATTTCTGTACCTTTGCTCAGGTGTGAGGCTACGGTTCCTCTGTTCCCTTTTGAAGATAACTGGCTGTTTCTATACCTGCAAACTGGCCCAAGCGCTCACCCACCCACGTGAATAGAGGACTTACCCAGTACCGGGGAGATTCAAAACAAATGTGGGCCGTGCCTTCCAGCAACAGTAAATTTCTCTGAAGCTGGAGCACAGACCCACTCACAGCCATTAAATATGAGAAACCAACTATGGGCTAAGTTGTATGGTGCTGGCAATAATAGAATGGCTACACATAAATAAAACTAGTTGTTTACTGTGCATAGTCAAAAACTATACATTCACACACGAGGAATAACTGTCTAAAAGCACAGACTTATTTCTTTTAAGAATTGTAATAAATAGGGAAAGAAATTATGTTCAGTCTCTGAATTCAGCCTTTTCTTTGACATTCCAACAGAGGTGGATATTGGGAATGATTAAAAATAAGGACTCCGATTTGCAAATGCAATTGCATTTCACAAATATTTATGGAATGTTCCTGTGTGTCTAGTGCCAGGATAGAGGTTTGTTTTGTTTTGTTTTACATATTGAAGACCTTAAAGAAAAGACTCTGAAATGCTGATTTTTTTTTTTTTATTAGGCTCTCTTGGTTGACAGTGTAATCTCAGGTATAAATAATGTGGGCTGCATAGATTGGTGGGTATGTCTTCATCATGGTACTAGCTTGTGACGGGACACGTGGTTAACTCCAGGAGCTCAACAGCAGGTCACAGAGCCGCACCAGCACAGTCCCAGGTGGATGTACCTGTTTGGCTTTAATAATTCATGGAAGGAAGAAATGTAGACAGATACACCTGGGTCAGCTCCTGTTCTGTTACTCACGTGCTGAACAAGTTATTTAACCTAAGTTCCAGCTTTGTCATCTGCAAAATGTCAAAAATAACAGTGTCTACACTACAGAATTGTTCTAAGGATTAAATAATTGACAAATATATAAAGCTCCACACATTATAATTATGTCATAAATGTGAGAAATTATTATTAACATCTATGCAGCTATAAAAATAGCATGAATAGGCAGCAAAGCTCTTACAATATGAGCATAGTTTTCTAATATAATGCCCAAAAAGAAGCATACATTTGTTTACTCAAAGTTACAATTTCATATTATTGGAGATAAACATTTTAGGGATCAGTATTTGATATTTTTCTTCAATTTCTTAAATAACATAAATATGTATCCTTGAATCTATATTTTACAGCAAAAGGGTCAGTTGAAAGTCCTGGAGTCAAGAGACCTGACTGTCAGTTCTTTGAAGGCAGGAATCGTGTCCTGTTACTGTGGTATCCCAGACAGCGCCTGCCTTACAGAGGGGTTCAAGAAATGCTCTTTCATATTCTCCCTTCTCTCTCCTTCCTTTGCCCTCCCTTCTCTTCCTGTCTTCCCTTCCATTCTTTCGTTTCTTTCTAAGACAATATCTACCCCATGGGAGAGGCAGAGGGAGTGTATCAGATGATGACTGATCTGAGAATGAGAAGATTCTGACTTAACTTGGTCATTTCCATATTCTCCTGGCAATTTCCATCCAGTGCAATGACATTCCCTTAAGAACGTGAAGGGCTGAAGGGAAATGCACCAAAATGCAGCAAGCAATCTAGAAAGATAAAGCAAAATAAAACAGACAGAACCTCTTTATGGGGCTGGTGCAAATGAAAAGAAGTAAGTTCTTTCTGCATGGAGTTAGGACATCACCCTAGAATCCCTGGTGAATATCATACTGCCTGCCTGTGTGTATAAAATAGGCACAATAAAAATGGGTAAATGATTCACATAATGAAAGATCATCTGGCAATATGGTCTAGGTTGTTCTAGAGGGAGAGAGAATAGATTATAAAAAGGACCCTTACCCCCTTGCCTATTAGTGGAGCACATACCCTCCTTTCATGATCCACTTCTTCATGAGATATTCTTTGGTGACAATTTTGTGGCCCCCTCCTCACTTAGCAACAGCCCTCAAGTCCCAGAGTTGGAGGAAGATATCATTGGTCATGACTGACACTGGAAGAAATGCAAGATTGTTCTGGGAAAAGAGAAGAGGGAGAGCTGAGGACCATAGAAATTATGGCTCATCACAGCTTCAAGAGTTGAGTAATCTTGTGAAGAAAACAGCCAGAGTCTGAAGAGCCAGGCTCACCATTTAAAATGAAATTTGTCCTTGAGCACCCTGAGATACATTCCCAGGAAGAGATGTAAGGAAAAGAAAAAGAGAAATGGCATGTTAGTTGACATGAAGCGAGTGGGGAACAGAATTTAAACGTGTATTTGGGAACCAACCCATGTTGTACCCACCCAAAAATGAGGAGACCTGTTGGTTCTCACCTCCTCATTCAGTTTGTTCAGATATGCCAAATCCAAGCAAATTCATGGCTACTGTTTGTTTTTAAAGTAGTTTATTGAGATGTATTCACACACCATACAGTCCATCCAAAGTGTAAATCAATGGCTTTAGTATAATCACAGAGTTGTGCATTCATCACCACAGCCAATTTTAGAACATTTTCATTACCCCTAAAAGGAAAACCCCATGCCCCTTAGCAGTCACCTCTCAATCCCTCTATCTTTCCCGAGGCCTACATAACCACCAATCTAATTCTGTCTCTATAGATTTATTTATATTTACATTTTATACAAATGGAATCATATAATATGTAGTGCTTTGTCTCTGCTTTCTTTTGCATAGTGGTTTTTTTTAATTATTGTTTTTTTTAATTAAAGAAGTTGTAGATTTACATAAAAGTCAAGTAAAAAATAGCAACATTCCCATATAGCCCTGTATTGTTGACACTTTGCATTGGTGTGGTACTTTTGTTATAACTGATGAAAGATTATTAAAATATTACTGTTGTAACTATAGTCCATAGTTTACATTAGGTGAATTTTTCCATATACCCACCCTATTATTAACATTTGTAATAGTGATGTGCATTTGTTATAATTCGTGAAAGGACATTCTTATATTTGTACTGTTCACCACAGTCATCATCCACAACAGGGTTCACAATGTTATACTGTCCTAAGTTTTATCCTCTAACTTTCCTTCTGATGACATACACAACCCCAAACTTCCCCTTTCAACCACATTCCCAATTATAATTCAGTGTTTTGATTACCCTCACACTAATGTGCTACCACCACCTCTATCCATTTCCAAACATTCGCAATCAACCTAATTAAAAATTCAGCTCAAATTAAGCATCAGCTCCCCATTCTCTACCCTCATTCTATCTCCTGGTAACCTATATTCTGGTTTCTAACCGTCTGAGTTGGCTTATTAAAATTAGTTCATACCAGTGAGATCATAAAATAATTGTTCTTGTGTGTTTGGCTTATGTTCTCAAGGTTCTTCTATGTTGTCGTATGCATCAGGGCCTCATTCCTTCTTACAGCTGAATAATATTCCATCGTATGTATATGCCACATTTTGTTTATCCGTTCATTTTGGTTGGTGGGCACAGGGGTTGCTTCCATCTTTTGGCAATTGTGAATAATGCAGCCATGAACATTGATGTGCAAGTGTCAGTTTGCTTCCCTGCTTTCAGTTGTTCTGGGTATGTACCTAACAGTGGGATTACTAGATCATATAGCAATTCTATACTCGGCTTCCTTAGGAACTGCCAAACTGTCTTCCATAGTAGCTGCACTATTTTACATTCCCACTAGCAGTGAATGAGTGTTCCTGTTTCTCCATATCCCCTTCAACACTTGTGGTTTTCTGTTTCTCTAACAGCGGCCATTCTAGTGGATGTGAAATGATATCTCATTGTGGTATTGATTCACATTTCCCTAATAGCTAGTGAAGTTGAGCAACTTTTCATGTGCTTTTTAGCCATTTGTATCTCCTCTTTGGAAAAATGTCTATTCAAGTCTTTTGCCCATTTTTTAATTGGGTGGATTGTCATTATGTTGTTGAGTTGTAGGATTTCTTTATATATTCTGCATGTTAAACCCTCATCAGATATGTGGTTTCCAAATGCAGGGGGGTGTCCTGTATCTCCCTACTCTGCCCCCTTCCCTGGAACATCCCGCATCACTGTTTTTTTATGGCCCCGTGTGCCGACCTTGAAGTTCACTTTTTCCTCTTAATTTCCCAACTGTCAATTCTTCCTGATCTCCCAAAGCTGAGTAACGTGTAATTGCCATATGTCTGCTATGGTTTTGCTATGACAGAACTTATCAATATATGTTGTAGTGGTTTGTGTCACTTCATATTTCGCTACCCGCCTTTTAGCTCTATGAAATGGGGCTGGGTCTAATTCACCCTGTATCTTGCACAGGTCCTGGCATCTAGTGTGCGCTCACTAAAAACTTTGAACCAACAGGTAACTCCCATTGTGGAATGCAGGCTCAGCAGGCAATGACTGGCAGATGGAGGGGAGTTGGTGGTAGCTTCCTCAGGGATCCAGGTGTTTATGGGTCTTGTTGATGAAATGTTTGTGTTGTAATGTTTGTTCCAACCCTTACTAACATGATTATTTTTGACCAGTGTTTTTACCTCTCTTTGCCTCCATTTCTTAATCTCTGTGTTTGGAGTAATTCTAGTCCCTTCCTCATAGGGGTGCCGTGGAGATTGTCTGAATTACATACATAACAGGGCCTGAAACACAATAAGCTCCTAAGGGCTGGATGTTGCTAGCACTGCATCCTAGGGTGTTTGCAAAGCCTTCTAAGTGTTGTTAAGAATATCAGAGACAGGAAGACAGCTGATGAGAATTTCCACATGTTCTAGCCATTTAAAAAGTCTAAACACCTGGTGGTAAAGGCCAACAGGGAAGATACAGATGAAAACCTGCTGGACAAGGAAGATACGGAGAACTGAGCTAGGAGCTGCATGTATCAGCTACTACACTGCCTCTCTAACTCTGAGGAGATAATATGCTGCAAGCATCTTCCTAAAGGTCCATAGCATGCCTGTGTCCTGGAGAACACTTAATTTTAAAATGAATAAAAATAAGGAAAAATAAACAAATAAACCATAAATACCAATAAAATGTCATGGAACAAGATTATGGGCTTTAGGTTTCAATTTGTACCCTAGATCCTAAGTTCTGGTGGGAATAGCACCTCTCCTGGGTATGTGGCGATACGGGAGGTGGACCTTGGGGAAAAGTATCTAAAGCATAGAAGAGAAAAATTTGAAAGATCTTCCATCCCAACTTAAGAAAATCTAGTATAACATATATCATACTTGCCTCAGAATGTAATCCCATCACTGCTGCCATGAAAGGCCATGTCAAGTTTATAAAATTAGTCATCTTCTGATCTTTCCCAATCCTACTCATGATTTTGCTAACTGCCAGGCTCTATTCAACAAAAGAAAAATGAAATTAAATGCCTCTGAGTATGAAAGCAGAACTTAGCCAAGAATGACAAAATTGTGGTTTTAGTTGGCTGAACCATAGTCTGGCTCTAATTTTCACATCCTTCCATCAACAACATGACCCAATCCTCAGGAAAAGACAAGCTATCTAGGTTGTGGCAAACACACTGAGCTTTGATCAGCAGGAGAAAGCAAATGTTGGTGTGTTCTTGTGATGCCTGGCCCAGACACACATGGAACTTGGAGTCAGTAATGGCCAAAACCCCTAGGAGTGCTGGTTCTGAACATACAGCAGCCGGGCAAAAGAATCAAGGAAACCATTGCCCCCTTGCAAATAGGCCTTGTTTGTTTCTTATTAGCAATGCATGATATTGATCATCCCTGCAGCCACCTGCCAATACTTCAGATAAAATACGTATCTCCCAAGGCATATATCATGTAGAGTGGCAACTGGAAGCTAGACTTTAAAAACCGGTTTAAAAGAGCAGAGACTTGGCTTCCAAACAGCTTGCAAATGGTCTCATAATACTGGCAAGGAAATTAATTACTTGCCAATGGGATCCCCAAGGTGTACTATATTGTGTGGAGTAATTTGATGAGCAGAGCTGGGAGAGAAACCTTCAGAAAGGATAAAAGGATCCTTGGTAACTTGTGCTCAGCCCCCCTTGCCCTCCAGATGTCCAAGAAACACTAGAACAATTTATTGGCTTCGGTGGCTGTTTTCCTCATGCCTACTTGAATGTGTTTCTTTTGTGAGATCTTCCATTCCGGCCAGGACCTAGAAGGAAAACTGTAGCCATATGAGATCAAAGCCATCTAGCCTGAGCACAACTGTGAATTTAAAATTTTGATGCATTGGTGATCTGTGTATCACAACACATAATACAGTGTGATATTCTTATGAACGATTGTGAATTTTAAAGGATATATGTAATTCAGCTCTGTAATGAGAAATCTGGCCCTGTCATTTGAAAAATATATATTATCCAATCCTCTATTGAGGATGTGCCTTCTGACTTTTTAGTGAATCCATTCTTTCTCAAAAACCATCATAAAAACAAAATTAGGCATTTGTTGAATGTGGGAGAAAATTTTCTTAGAAGGAAATTGTGTGATTTAGATGCAAGCAGATGGTGAGATTCTCATGTTGTTTGCCTGCTCTGCTGATGGGAAAGGAGGCACGGCGAGGGGAGCAGGAAAGCAGCAAGATGAATTTGATCGTCCTCCTCCAACTGTGACTTCCTCCTTGTCAGGTTAAAGGAAAAGTCCAGAGTGAGTGATTATTTTTCTTGCAATGATTTTGAAACAAGAAAGAAAGAATTACTCCTTCTTCTTTGTTTCCAAGAGTAGCAGAATAAAGCCATCCCACAAGACTGAGAATGGTTTCTTAGCATTACACCTACTTTTAACCAGGGGCAGTTTTGCCCACTCTTACCCCTCCCTCCCTGGGAACGCGTGGCGATGTTTAGGGAGCTTTGCAGTAGGCACAGCCTGGGGGAGGGACACCAGCAGCCAGTGGGTAGAGGCCTGGGATGCCGCTCAATGCCCTGCAGTGCACAGGAGAGACCCCCACTGCAAGGAATTATCCAAAATGTTGAGGACTATTTCCCTGGTCAAGAAACCCTGATCTATAGCAAACGTTTCATTTACTGTGCAGCTGTATCACTGTGATGGGTAGGTTCTTAGGGTTTCTTAAGTTTGGTCTACATCCAATCCCTCTTTGAATTCCAGTAAGTGGATGCTTTATGTGTATATGAAAACAAAGAATCATCATCTATAATTTGTAAAACAAAGAGCTTTTGGAACTAAAATGAATTTTTGTCTGTTGAAAATTGTTTATATTTTTCTTAAAGAAAGGATTTTCTCTTTCTTCTCCTCTTCTTCTCTTCTTCCTCCTCTTCCCCTTCCTCCTCCTCTCCTCCTCCTCTTTCTTCTCCTCCTCCTTGGCCTTCTTTTTCTACTCCTTCTCCTCCTCATTCTCCTTTTTTCTCTCTCTCTAATAGAAAAGTTTAGTCACACCAATTGGGTTTATTTATGTTGACTCCTTACACAACTTGACTCTGTCTTGTAAAGTCCTTGGAGTCTCAGAGGAGAACTTAATCGCCTTTAGCTGTCAGTCTGCCAGTTTTCACTCAACAGCAGACACCAAAAGCCAAATTCACAAAGTTCCCCGCTGTATGTGGTTCACCCAAGAAAGATTCAAGAGTCCTAGTCATCTCAGTCAATACTGTCTCCAGGAAGGTTCTGCAAGATGAAACACGCCCATTGTTCATCTTTAATTCTGCAAGCTTGAAGTTCATTGTCACGAGTGATGTTACTTTGCAATATTAATATATACTTGCTATCCAAGGTTGCTCACATCTCTGGAGCATTGTCTTTTCATTTTATGTGCCCTCTCATCATACATCCTGAGTGTGAAAGTAGACTGTAACAAGCAAACCATAAAAAGGAACCCCAGTTCTAGCCTTCTCATGGTTAAGGGATAGACGTGGTCCTGCATGCTATCTTGCAGACACTTCCCTTTGGGTCTACTCTTTGGAAGAAAGCCTGGAGAAGAAAGTGTCTGCACCCTGGCCATCCACTATGCTGTCACAGGTGGCCGTCAATGCACCTGTTTCTTGGGTTTGAAGTTGGCAGTGGAAATGTTTTGTTAACCACAGAGGCAGCATGATTTTGAGGTTGGATTTTGACAGCTGTTCACAGATGAATCAATTGAACCGCTTCTTCAACAGGCCAATTCTGTACTGTGGTTCTAGGAGTCATTCTTGGAAGTTTGACTTTGGATTTACTTTTGCAGTGCTTCCAATGACTGTGCACCATCTATATCCCTCAATACATCCTTCTCTGCTTAAACTCCCTAACGTTTATGGTGTAAGTTGGAACCAAGTGTCTTGGCTAACAGAAGGTCCAACAAAAAGAATAGCAGTCCACACTAATTCACTTTCTACCCCACAATGGTGCTTCTATTTTATGTATATTCAGCATGCAATATTGCCAAGGTAGGGGTGTGTATGGGTGGGTGGGGGTGCACAACAGAGAGATAGAGAGAGAGAGAGAATTTTCTTTAATCCAGAAGTATTCATAAAGGAGCAGCTCATTGCAGTGGATATATGTTTTATATTTGTTTGTAACATTGACAAGTTAATATCCAGATTTCTAAGAAATGAAATGTTTTCTAAAACCTGCATCTTTGGAGGAACACTTACTTTTACTTATTTATTTTTTGAATTATACCCTAGCTCCAATATTTGCCTTTCTCACCAACAAAGTAAGAACTTGTTCAATATCTTCTTCTCCGGTTCACATCCCACTTCTCAACCTCATTAGGAATCAAAACTCAAGTGTCTACTCTGCTCTCCTAAGATGCAGAGTTCAATATTCTTTGGTTTGATGCAAAGAAAGCCAGAGTCACACAAAAGAAGCCAAGGAGCCAGAGAGGAACAAGCTCTTGAGGGTTTACAAGTCCAATTTGCATCATGGACAGGTGAATTTGAAATCTTTCTGACTTTGCCCAACAACCATGCCGTGTCTCTTTTAGAAAAGGGTTTTCTTTTACTAAGATTTGATGATGGCTTCCATGAACAGCGTTCCCATTTGGTAAGTTCCTTAGAGTTGCAACCCTCTCTTCTCTCCCCCAGCTTTGCAGGCTAGGCATGATGCTTGCGTTTTTTCTTTGTGTGTTTGGTTTTTTCCTTTCAATGGGGCTTCTTTCCCCTAGAAGGTAGCCCAGTGCAGGGGAAACATTTTCCTAGACAGCTACAAAGTCCAGTGGAGTCAACCCCCAAAGTAAAATACTTTTATTGTCAGTGTTGCTAGAAATGCAGATGCAAACCAAATTTATGAAGCATTAAAAATTTGAAAGTATTTACTTGAGGGAGAGATTTACTATTCCAAAGTAACCTGCTTTAAGATGAGCTAGGATGGAGTATTAAATTGAATAGCAGATTCTGTTTTCATAGATAAACCGTGGCATAATTTTTTTTAACTTTTTATTGTGAAATAGTTTCAAACTTACAGGACAGTTGAAAAATAATACAAACTCCTTCCAGAGAACTCCAACGTAGCCTCAACTCCCCTGACACCCCTTAGCATTTGCTACATTTGCAGTAGCATTATCTTTCTATCTTTCTATCTATCTATCTATCTATCATCTAGCTATCATTTTCTGAACATTTAAGAGCAGGTTGCACACATCATACTCCTTGAACACATAATACTTCCATATACATTTCCTACAAAAGAGGATATTCACTTTTGTAATCACCATAAGTGTGGTCATCAAGTTCAGAAATTTAACATTGATATAAAGCTTACAGTCTATATTCCAATTTTGTCTTATGTGCCAATAATATCCTTTTGAGTCTTTTCTCTTCCTTTGAAAGATCCTGTCTGGGATCAGGTATTGCATCTAACTTTCTGCCTCTTTAGTTTATACTTCTTTTATTTTTAATTATGGGAAAACTGTGTATAACTGTATAACATCAATCTACCATCCCAACCCTTCCCAAGCATTCCGTTCAGTGGATTTATCACGTTCACAGTGGTGCAGTACCCTCCCCACCTTCCATTACTAGAACTTTCCCTTCACTCAAAATGGAAAACCTACATGCATTTTGCATTCACTCCCCAATGACCCTGCCCCACTACCCCTGGTAAACTATACTTTACTTTCTGTCTCTATGAGTTTGCATATTCTCTGATATTTTCCTTGTGATCACCCTGGGGCTTAAATTTAACATCCTAAATCTATAACAATCTTATTTGCTTTATTACCAACTTAACTTCAATAGCATATATAAACTATGTTCCTATACCCCACTGTCCCCCCCCCCACCTTTATGGAGCTCTTGTCACAAATTACATGTATATTATGAGTCCAAAACCACTGATTTATCATTACATTTTATGCATCTAACTTTTAGTTCCTGTAGGAAGCAAAACATGGATTAAAAATCAAAATTACAATAGCACTGGAATTTATATTTATCCATGTCATTATCTTTGCCAGGGATCTTCATTTCTTCATGTGACTTCATTCAATTGTCTAGTGTCCTTTCCTGTCAACTTGCAGAACTAACTCCCTTTAGCATTTCTTGTGGAGCCAGTCTAGCAGTGACAAAGTCCCTCAGCTTCTCTTTGTCTGGGAATGTCTGAATTCCTCCAGTTTTGCCTGATGTGGAATTCTTGGTTGGCAGTTTTTTGCTTTCAGCCCTTTAAATATGTCTTCCCACTGCCTTCTTGCCTTTATGGTTTCTGATGAAAAATCAAAGTTTAATCTTATTGAGGATCCCTTGTATGTGACATGTTGCATCTCTCTTGCAGGTTTCAGAATTTGCTCTTTCTCTTTGGCAGTTGACCATTTGATTACAACATGGTGTAATATAGGTCGATTTGGGTTCATCCTGTTTGGAGTTAGTTGAGTGTCTTGA
Source organism: Choloepus didactylus (assembly GCF_015220235.1). Lineage (NCBI taxonomy): Eukaryota > Metazoa > Chordata > Mammalia > Pilosa > Megalonychidae > Choloepus > Choloepus didactylus. Next base: position 1,127,104 of record NC_051334.1, on the reverse strand, counting down.
CTATGACTACTCATGTTTTTTATTAAATTTGGGAAGCTTTCAGCCACTGTTTCTTTGAGTATTCTCTCTGCCCCTTTCTCTCTTTCTTCTCCTTCTTGGACCCCTACAATGAATATATTAGTGCACTTGGTGTGTCCCACAGGTTCCTCAGTCTCTGTTCATTTTTCTTCATTTTTTTCTTCTTTCTGCTCCTCAGACTGGATGATTTCAATTATCTTACCTTCAAGTTCATGGATTCTTTCTTCCACCAGCTCCATTCTGCTATTGGACCTCTCCTGGGAACTTTTAATTTGTGTTATGATGGTCTTCAATTCTGTATGGTTCCTTTTCATAATTTTCATCTCGATATTGATAGTCTGTTTTTATTTATCTGTTGTTTTCTTGAGTTCCCTTAGTTCTTTGTCCATTCTTCCATTAGCTCTTTAAGCATACTGAGGGCCATTTTTTAAAAGTCTTTTTCTGGTAAGGTCCGGTCCTCCTCACTGATGGTTTCCAATGCTTTAATTTTCTTCTTAGGCCATCACTTCCTGTTTCCTTGTATGTTTTTTTAATCTTTTGCTGAAACCTGGACATTTTTATATTGTAGTGTGTTATCACTGGAATTTAGTTTCTGAATTGAGTTCTTTAGGGTGGTACAAGGCACCGTATGTCCTCCAGCCAGCAATCCCTTGTCCCAGGCAGCACAACCTGACGGCTTTCCCACAGTGTTCTGTAGGGGCCTCCGTGACCCACTGTCTACATTCAGGACAAGTTCTGGGGTGGCCAGTCCCTAGGCCACCACCCAACAGATTGGGCCACACATACATGCTCCCAATATGTGCACAAGGGTTCTTCTGCCAAGCTGGTGAGGGGTTGAGGAAGGGACATCCAGTACACCAAGAAATCCTATTGCTTTTAAGTAGTCCTTTTCTTGATTAGGTGCTAGTCCTGTGACTGCAATCCTTTAACATTTCAGGGGCTTTGAGAAAGTTGTCTCTGGCAGTTCTTGCTGGTTGTTCAAAACTTCTGTGGGTGAATGGAGCCCTAAAGCGTCTCTCTCCACCACCTTGATCTGGGTGGGGCCCTGTGGCATAATTTTTAACAATGTGATTTGTATTCAGTTCATATTTTAGCTAACCGTTGTTGAATAGGGCATCTACTATGTGCAAAGGCTGCACCTCACTCTGGGGATATCAAGTGAGTTGAGCTGCATGGAAGGAACTCTGTCTAGAAGGACAGATGGGAAGCAAAAGATGTTTATAATGTTATGTGGTGAGTTGTATCACCCAGGTGTGTACCAAATGCTGCCAGAGCCCAAAGAAATTTGTGACTTTGACACAGGAAGAATGGGCAAGTGACTTTGAAACAATGGCTCCAGGTCTTGAAAGTTGAGGAAACAGCTCCATTGAACTGAGCAGGTGAAGGCTTTTCAGAATCAGACAATATCTGTGCACAGGCATACAGGCAGGTCCTCTGCTCAGAACAGGATCAGGGATGAGTGGTTTCCAAAGCATCGAGCAAATGAGGTGGCAACCGCAGAGCCATAGACTACAGAAGGAAATAGGAAAAAATGATAAAAGGCAATTGTGTGTCATACTGAGGAGCTTGTCTTGTATTTGTTAGAAGATACAGTCATTAAAGGGTTTCAGCAGAACAGTACATTCTATTTGTTCATGTGAAGAACATACAATTGATATAATGGAGACTATGTGATTGGGCATCATGAAAGCTGGAGTGGTTGAGGTTGGACATTCCCCACCAGTGTGAATGGTGCTATTGCTGGGTGAGAAGGGGGATAAAGAAGGTGGGTCACAGCTGAGGGAAAGGATGAGTTTTATGTTGGACATAGAGTGTGGGGTTCCTATGGAACTATAGTGGAGAAGATGCCAGGAGTTAGAGGAATGATGAGAAAGATTTAAATGTAATGGGATCAACATGATAATTATAACCATAAGTTTTGAAGACACCATCTGAACAGAATGAAGAATAGGAAAAAAGTATTAATAAGAGAAAATGTAATTTTCACAGAGGATATGCCTATATGACAATGAAACTAGGAATAGATGATTTCTCTCTTTCAATAAAAATTTCTTCTGGCACAGAGAAATAGCATGGCATTGCCCACAAGTTAGAACATTCCATGAGGGCAGAGCTGTTGTTCTGTTTCTTTACACTGCTACATTTCCGGTTTATGGTTTAATGCTGCTCGTGTAGGAAGTACTTAATAAACATTTATTGAAAAATTAAATGGACATGAGATTTTTCTTTGGCATCACCAAAGAGGGAGGCAGTTATTAAAAGCAAAGTTTATAGATAATGCATGTTGATTTTTCAAAGTACTCTATTCCAACAACCCCCCTCCACAACTAAAGTTTTTGAAAAAATATGTTTTCTGGATTACATCCTTTGGTGTATAAGGCTTTTTACCACTCAACTGGATGCCTTCAAAGAGCCATGGAGAGTCTATGATGTTCTCAATTTTAGGTATTTTTCTATTCTGTCAGCTTTAAATTGAAATGATCTTGTTTGCCTCTGCCATGTGACATGACAAATTACTGAAGGAGATAAGATGTCATCATTTATTTTGTTTAAGTAGTACCACCCATTACACAGTACTTTAGAGTTTATGAAACAGTTCCAAAATTACTATTTCTTTTTATTTTCCAAAACTTTGTAAAGAAATTCAGGGCAGATATAATTATCCCTATGTTAGAAGTAAGCAAACTAAGACAGTTGGAAACCAGCTTCCTGTCTCCTAATCTGGTTCTCCTTGCACAGTCCCACGTTGCCACATTCATAAAATTACCCTTTTTTATTGTATTGAGATCGGGAACAAAATAAAAATTGAAAAGAAAATTCATTCTCCTTTTCTGTTTTAGAATCCAAGAATTAGACCCTCTGCACAGAGGGTGAGTAACAGGACAAATCTACTTCTGAAGTATTCTTTCAGTGTTTTCTCTGTGCTGAAATCTCTTCAGGAGAAGGGCAACGTGTAAAAGAAATGCAGCAAAGCTTCTTTGGTAGGGAGGGGTTGAGCGCCACCTGTTCACCCCTCCTTCACTTCTTGCCCCCCCCATACACACACACGCGCACGCACAGACACACACACTTCTACCCACTTCTCCCACTTCTACCCACCTTTGGAACACAGTTTGAAAATCACTGCCTCACAAAGTTGATTCATTGTGTCCTCAGCAATGTCTAAATTCAGCCTATATTATAATGTCACATCCTGCTTCCGGAATTCAAAGAGAACATGAATTCAAGCCAGTTAGAACAAAGTCATTTTCCCCGGGACCCTCTGCAGATGATGGAGTGCATTAAAATTCAAAAATGATTTGCAAGTTAAAAATTCACTCCTGAGCTAAAATATAGCATCCGTTCAAGCCATTGTAGATGGATGCTTATGTTGTCAATGAGATTCACACTTTTTTTTCTCCTAGTATCTTCGTAAGCTTTTGCATGGACATTTTAATAGTAGCTTATTCGAGAGAACTCCTGCCAGTTAACAATATAAGAACAGGTACAAGGCTATTGACTGAGAAACCTGGGCATGTAATTACTCATTATTGAGAGTAGCTGCTACTCATTAATTCCTTTGTAATAGACAATCTGACTGGTGTTTGAGAATCTCACATCAAATTCCATGTATCTTTGACTTGGGGTTTTGAGCTTTGGTCTGATCCAATGGAGGGAAAAAAAAGGAAGCACCAAGCTGAAAGAGTACACTAAAAATGTTTTCTAAGATTTAAAAATTTCTTTCCAAATAAAGGAGAAAAGCTGACATCTTTCTGGGGTCCTGGATTCATAAACAACAGAGAAGAATCAGTCATTTATACAATTTAAAGCAGTCGCAATTTGTTGAAGAAGTTGTGAATGAAAGGTGTATTTCATATTTGCATTTTATTGAACAGGATGCTAGAATACATCCAATATGTTTTTAAACTGTTTTGTTCCAAGAACATGAATTGTCAGATTGCCATTTTCCCCTCACTCCCAATACGTTCAAAGTAAAAGCTAAATAATTTACATGGACATAATTCATGTTGCAAAATCTCTTCCTTAGATTTTCACTTAGAAGTTCTCTTTCATCCAAATGTTCTCTCTGGTGCAGTAAGTGAAACCATCAATTCTCTTTTGCATTCTTCATGTTGCTGCATTTCCACGTGGTTCTGCAGGACTGTCTTCTTTCCTGGAATCTTAAAACATCCTCCAAATTAGTCTTTCTGCCTGTAGTCTTTCCCAGTGACAAGCACACCTATATATTATGAGCTGAGGCAACTTTTGAAGTCACAAATTTGACCTCTGATGCTCTCATTCCACTATTTAATAGCCTTCGGTATTTTCCATTTTCTAGAACTTAAAATTCATGTTTCCAGGGGGTGATATCAGAACTTCACCATTCAGTCTCAGCCTCCTTGGAAAGCCTCCTTGATTGAAATCTCATTTCCACAGTGCCCTGTGCCTACCCCTCCAAAATGCATGCTCAGGTCTGCACGTTTCTTCAGCCTGGCTTAGCGTTTTCTACCTAATCTGTCTGGGAAAATCTTATTGGATAATCCAGTTAATTATCACATGTTCTCATATATTTTCCAGCTAACCCTAGCAGAATTATCAGCTTTCTCCTCTACTCTCCTAAAACATTCTGCAATGACTTCCTTACAGCACTTATTATATTCATTTGAAATTATTTATTTGACACAATGATTCTCAACTGGAGGAAATTTTACCCTGCAGGGGACATTGGGCAATGACCAGAGATGTTGTGGATGTAACCACTGGCAATGGGGATTGGGGAATTGAGCTGGGTAGAGGCCAGGGTTGCTGTTAACCACCCTCCAGTGCCTAGGACAGCTCCCCCTTCCCCAACAAAGAACTACCCTATCCAAAATGTCAAAATACTGAGTTTGAAAACCTTGGCCTAGAGCAGGAGACTTATTCTTTTTATTATTTTGATGAATCTTTATTTCCTCTTTCCCTCCTCCCATCAAAGAGCCTGGCACTGAAAATTCCTCAAGAACTGTAGAATGAAATTCATTTTATCAGGATGTTTCTAGTTGTTTTTTTTTTCTTGCATAAACTGTATTATGGAATAGGGGAATTTAACACTCCCACTTCTCTTCTGAAACTAAATAGATCAATAACTAGCGACAGTCTACATTTATGTGTGTAGAGGTAGAAACTACCATTCCTTCCTGAACCCGCTTTTCTTTCTTCCCACAAAATAAATTTACAAAAGTGGACTTCTCTGCTCTTTCTGCCATTTACCTATGAGATTTGCTTCTCTGCTGTCCCTCATATTCACAGGAGTCAGAATCAACTTTTCCCTGATGTAGCTCAGACCAGTGCCTAGAAGTACTCTAGTGTCCATGATGGTAACCCAGGAGAGGAAAGCCAAACTCCTGATCTCTCTGCTTGTATGACCAGAGCATTTTTCATTTTATTTTGTTTCGTTATTTCCTTTACCAGTCAATGACTCAGCTATGGTCAAGTTCAATTTCAGTCCTTTATTCTCCTTCTAACTCCCCTTGGTTTCTTTGGAATCAGATTTTGCCCTTCCTTATCCATTAATAATAAAAATCAAATCATAAATAGGGATGGTTAAATTAAGGAATAATTGGTTTAATATTATAGCTCTTATTAAAAAATAAGAGAACCTCTTTATTCCTGTGGAATAGGCTTTGGTTCATTTATGAGAAAAATCTCATCCAGACTCTAACTTCTCAAACCATTTAAAAAATTCCCAAATGGTTATGTGGGCTTTAAAAATGGAAACCCCATTAAAATGACCTATTGGTATATATAAGAACAAAAATGAGGGGGAGATCTTTATTTTCTTCAGTTATTTCCTCAAAATAACTTTTCACTAAAAAAAAAAAAAGTGATTTTATCTTGAACATTCAGATTTAAACCAGGTTTGCCCAACATCCAAACTATGATTTTCCCAATCTGTTGGGACAGCAGAAGATTCATTAAGGGAGGTAATTTAAAATGACAAACTTACAAAAATAAGTTTACGTCTACAACAGAATAGCAGCAGACCGAATATATAATATGCCAGAAGAATGTTTATTAAGAGTCTTATTTATAATGGTGAAATGGTGGAAACTTATTTATAGTGGTAACCTAAACATCTTGCTGTAGAGAAATAATTGAAAATCATATAACGGAATATTATCATCATTAAAATGCCTAATGCAGAAGAAAATTGAATATCATGGCAAAATGTTCATGCTGATTATCAAGGGGGAAAAAGTGGTTAGAACAATATCTATGTGTGATTATATATTACACACACATACACACAAGCACACATACATATTGTGGGGAAGATCGAAACATTCATTTTCTCAACGTGGTAAGAGTAAGCTGCATATATTTTTATTTTTAACATTTCTACTTCTATTGAGGTGTAAAGGACATATAATACAGTGCAAACATTTCAGTTGTTCAGTTTGTTCATTGTTTCCTCTCTCTGAGAACTTGAAGAATCCCCCCCAACCCCATGGAGGGAGTGGAGACCATGCAGGGGTGGCACCTATGGCAGAAGCAGTGTGGCCCGGGGAGGGGAGGCTGAACAGGAGGTGAAGGCTTTCCCACAGTGAAGGTTTTCCCACACCCCTTCCCACCACGTGCCATCAATGCAAACCAATGAGGTGCATCCAAACCATAGCTCAAGGGGCTCAGTCGCTGGGAGGGAGGGCTCCCTGAGACCTGAGGCCTCTTGCCAGCATGGGAAGATGGGACCCTGTCCAGCCTACTCAGATTCCAGCAACTTGTGGAAGGACCAGAGGGAAGGAGGCCAGGCTGGGCTAATGCTGCCCCCAGGCTGGATGGAGAGTGTGGTCCCCTTGTCCGGTTGGGAACCAAGGCCTTGGCCCTGCCCAGGTGATACTTATGCCCTGGACATCGTGGCTGTCACGGGCCACAGCCACGTTGGGGAGGAAGTGGGCAGCGAAGGTGCCCACTGGAACCTCCAGCAGCCTCGAAGCGCAGGGGCTCTGTGTGAAGAACCTTGTAACACCCACCCAGATGAAGACATGGAGCATTTCCAGCACTCCCAGAGGGCTGACTTGTGTTCCTTTCTTGAGTATCCCCCAGTCAGTCCCTTCTCAAATTTCTCTCACCATACTTTAGGTTCAACAGATATCTTTTTACACTGTTGTTATTGTTGCTTTTTAATACTATAAATGGTGGGGTAATGCATGTGTATTTTTCTGAAATTAAAATGCTGTTAGAATGAGAAAAGGGAAAGAGAGTGATGATGAAAGGAAGAATCAAAGAAAGGAAGGAGAGAGTGGGAGAAAGGAGGGGGAAGGAGGGAAGAGGAAACAAAAGAAAGGAAGGGACAGAGGGACAGGGGGACGGAGGGAACATGGCCGGGCAGTCATACTATCCGAACCATCTGTGAGAGGAACACATGCTTGGAAGCCACACATCCTGAAAATCCTGACCTTCACCCTGGCTTTATAACTGTTCATTTCTCAAATCAACCATTCCATTCCAAATACATGTTTTATCCATATCATTTGAAGGATCTTTGAGAGGATAAGATATCAACAAGGCAATACTTGTTACAAATCCATAGAGGTATCACATTTTGTTTTGTTTTGTTTTGTTTTGTTTTAAAGAGAATTCTTGCACAACAATTTCCCCCCTAAAACCAGGTCCTAGGCCAGTGCCTAATATAATATCTATTTCTGGGTTCTGCCCACAGCACACAAGATCATTGGATGTTGTTCTCCTTCGTTGGATTATTTTCTGAGAAAATCTTTATTACCAGCTCCCTGCTGAATACCCTTATATTCTTCTGAAAAATGAAAACACTAGTAAATATAAGCAACTGCTGATCTCATGAGAAAACACAGTGGACTCTTCCTCAGATAGAGCTGTATATTGGATCTATATTGGAAGCGATTTGGGGAAAGAATATATTTTCTGTTTACATTGAAATGTAAACTTACTCTTATTACATGGCTATTAAAATAAAAAGAGGGAGGGGATGCTAAAGCTAAAGTGTCTGCTTAATGCATTGGTGTGATGTTGAATTGCCCGTGTTTAAGTGGATATCACAAGTTCAGTCATGTTCCATTACCTTAAAATGTGTTCATGCTAAATTAAATTAAATTATGCATGATCTTATAAACATGCCCAACTGGATTCCTTTCACTTAATCCTCAGTAACCCTCTCTTCTTGGAGCATGCATGCATTCCCATGTCCCAGGGCTCCGTCTTTTGCTCAGTGTCTTCAGCTGCTCTGCTCAGCCCTCTCCTGGGTTCTGGTGCCCTGTGTGACATTCTGGCTTTACTGAAACTGGGCTTCCTGAGTTTGGTTAAAGGGGAACAGAGAACTATGGAAGGCATGTATCTAGAGCTCCATCAAGTTTATCTCAGACGTGTAAACTTTGTTTTTAAATTCCTGGAAATAAAATCGCAAAGTCAGATGGCAGATCTCCTTTTCCTTTGAGCTCATGTCTTTCTGTTAAGAAGGGCAAGGCAGTAGCAGACTAGTTGTATCCCTGTTTTTCAGGTATTTCTTTTTGTTAGTTTATGTTTTCTCCCTATGAGGTCTTCTGAAGGATTTAAATTAGGGTGTCTGCAACTGTAGCCATCCCCTCAGGGAACTGCCTGGAACTTCTTGGATCTCACTTTGCTTTTTGAGGCTCAGGCTTCTGAGATGCAGGAAGTTCCTGGGAATCTGTTTTCCTTCAGGGGCCACCCTTACCCACCTCCTTTACCCACTCGCCTTCTGGGACAACTCTGAGGTGCCACGTCCCCTGGCCTGGGAGGTCCTCCATCGGATTGAGCCCAAATACGCATCCGTGGGCATCTGCTGCTGCACCTGTGTCACCTTCTTCTCTCTACTTACCCCACTTCCCTCCGCGCTGTTGAGTTTTCTGCGATGCTTCCCAAAAAATTACTCTCTCACCTCTCCGGCTGCTTTTGGGGAACCCAGTCAATGAAAGCGTCCCAAATTACCTTTTATCTATTAGCTTTAAGGGGGATTACCCTAACTGAAAAATATCCCAATGGATGAACTAAAAGGCTGACAGTTGTTTTTTGATCAGCTTTGTATGTGTTTAATCAGATGCCTCTTAGAAGTATCATTTGTTCATTTCCCCCCAGATATGACATAATTCAGTCAACTGAATAAGGACAGCAGTTATATATTTCAAGCCTCCTTTTTGTGGGGATCTTGTAATTCACAGTTGGTGAACCAGGTTTTCAGTCCTTCTTACTGAACAAAATAGATCTGACAACCTATGTGGACAATAGATAACAAGCAACCTCTATAATGTTTGTTACACTCTAACATACTCTACAATTTACTTACCTATTACACTTTTGTCTGTTCTCCCTTATCAGAAGATAAGCTCCATGAAGGTGAGGAGTTTTTCTTTTTTGTTCACTAGCTGCTGTATAACTAGAAAATCAGTAACTAGAATCATCTCTGGCACATTGAGGCACTCATAGTTTTTGAATGGATGAATGAATGAATAGAAGCCCACTGGGTTGTCCTTGTCATTCTTTTGACATTTGCTTTTTTATTTACTTGGCTCCTGTCCCCTCAGCCCCTGTCATTTTCTCTCTTCTTCTATTTCTGAGCATGGAGCTCATTTTTCTGTCCTCAGACCTTGACCAAAAACTAGTTAATAGGAATAGGACATGGGGTGCCCCTGGGGGAAAAGGGGTGTGTGTTTGGGGAGGGTGGCAAAATCAGAGGGATGCAGGATGCCAGGCATGTGGACATCTTTAGTTTGAAAAAGCATATTCAATAACGTGATATATTTTTATGCTGAGAGAAATATATACTGTGTCCCTTTCCTAGTACAGGATAAGAAGCGGGCAAAATCTTCTAACCTGGGAAAAATATAGAAAAGGTAGAACCTTTGTCCCCAAGAGGCTGTGAGTGTCACCTTCTAAAGGAAAATTAAGAGTTTTCTATGGTGATTGAAAGGGAAATGAAGAAATAATAACTTGGGGACACCCTGTGTGATGGTTAGGTTTGTGTGTCAACTTGGCCAGGTGATGGTGCCCAGGTGTCTGGTCAAGCAAGCACAGGCCTAACCATTACTGCAAGGACATTTGTGGCTGGTTTAATAAACCAGAAGGCTGGTTTATTAAATCATCAGTCAATTGGCTGCAGCTGTAACTGATTATATCAACAAAGGGTGTGTCTTCCACAATGAGATAATTCAATTAGCTGGATTTAATCCAATCAGTTGAAGATTTTTAAGGGAGAAGAGAGAGAACTTTCACTTCTTCAGCCAGCCAGCCTCTCCTGGGGAGTTCATCAAACACCTTCATCAGAGTTGCCAGCTCATTGCCTGCCCTACGGAATTTGGACTCATGCATCCTGCCCTACAGAATTTGGACTGTGCATCCTCACAGTTGCGTGAGACACTTTAATAAAATCTTATATTTACACTCCCTGGCAACACAGGATATGACTCCTGGGGATGAATCTGGACCTGGCATTGTGGGATTGAGAACATCTTTTTGACCAAAAGGGGGATGCAAAATGAAATGAAATAAAGTTTCAGTGGCTGAGAGATTCCAAATGGAGCCGAGAGGTCACTCTGGTGGACATTCTTATGCACTGTATAAATAACACTTTTTAGGTTTTAATGTATTGGAATAGCTAGAAGTAAATACCTGAAACTATCAAACTCCAGCCCAGTAGCCTTGATTCTTGAAGATGATTGTATAACTATGTAGCTTACAAGGGGTGACAGTGTGATTGTGAAAACCCTGTGGATCGCACTCCCTTTATCCATCTGTGCCAGTTTGAATGTATTCTGTCCCCCAGAAAAAGCCATATTCTTTGATGCAATCTTGTGGGGCAGACATAATAGTGGGGATTAAGTTGGAATGTTTGGATTAGGTTGTTTGCATGGAGATGTGCCCCACCCAACTGTAGATGATAACTGATGGGATACTTCCATGGAGGCATGGCCCCACCCATTCAAGGTGGGCCTTGATCAGTGGAGCCATATAAACGTGCTGACTCAGGGAGATGGAACTCAGTGCAGCTGTGAGTGACGTTTTGAAGAGGAGCAAGCTTGCTAGAGAGGAACGTCCTCGGAGAAAGCCATTTTGAAACCAGAACTTTGGAGCAGACGCCAGCCACGTGCCTTCCCAGCTAACAGAGGTTTTCCGGACGCCATTGGCCATCCTCCAGTGAAGGTACCCGATTGCTGATGTGTTACCTTGGACACTTTATGGCCTTAAGACTGTAACTGTATAGCCAAATAAACCCCCTCTTTATAAAAGCCAATCCGTCTCCGGTGTTTTGCATTCCGCAGCATTAGCAAACTAGAACACCATCATATGGATGGATGAGTAGAAAAATGGGGACAAAAACTAAATGAAAAATAGGGTGGGGGGATGATTTGGATATTCTTTTTTACTTTTATTTTTTATTCTTATTTTTACTTTTTCTGGTATTAGGAAAATGTTCAAAAAATAGAAGGAGGTGATGAATGCACAACTATATGATGGTACTGTGAACAGTTGATTGTATACCACAGATGATTGTATGATATATGAATATATCTCAATAAAACTGAATTTTTAAAAAAATCTCATATTTACAGATATCGCCTGTTGGTTCTGTTTCCCTAGAGAACCCTAACTAATAAACCCTGACATGGTCCTGAAGGTGGTTCTTAAATTTTCAGCTGTTTTAGAGAGAGCAATTCACAGTAGTCTCTTCAGGATGATGTGGAATGTCGATGTTTTAAATTCCATGATATGACCTAAGAAAAATTCTATCATCAGAAAATATGATCATGTTCTCTACTCAGTGTAAAACCTCAGCCACAGGTACACTTATCTATAATAGGCTGGTTCTGCATTTTTCCTGAGGCTATTTATTTGCTTCTGTAGGGTGGTGTGTGTGTGTGTGGGTGTGTGTGTGGGTGTGTGTGTGTGTGTTTCACAAGTAGACACACAGTAGCAGATTCCTGTGACTTTAGGAAAGGTTTTGGAAGGAAAACTTAGAATTGACAAATTTTAACCATCAACTTATGTTTCTTCCCTTCCGTGAACAGGAAAGGGTACCATTATTCAATTGTAGCCACGGATCATTTCACTTATGTTTACAAAACTAGGTTCTGTGGGAGCAAAGTCTGAGCACTGTGAAGATGCAATTTGAACAAAATGCTAACTGTTAAGCAGTGTTTGTGCCTGTGTCCAATTGTCTCATATAGATATTTCTGAATGCATTCTGAATTATTCAATAGCCACTTTTGGAACATCGAAGAAATGCCAGTGCTATTTTAACACGTACTAGGGATATAGAAAAGAAAACTTAGAGCTTGCTCAGAGTCCAATATGGGAAAAAAATTAATAGGCAAGCAAATAAATCAAACTTCTCTTAGCAGGCAAATTGAAGACTGAGCTTCAGGCTATGGAGTGGAAATCACTAAGTCTTGCCAATGTCCATCGATGCTTGAGTATTTCCCTGTACGTTCTGCACGTGAGATCTCCTTTTGACCATTTTGCATCTAGCTCTAGGCTCCAGATGGCTGACCTATAGTGGATTACATCAACAGCTTCCTTTGCCCTCTGCCTCCCTTTGGTTGCACTAATGGGGAGTGCTGGCAGGACAGCCAGTGAAGGGCTGGGAGACAAGTCAAACTATTTATCCCCTGTGCCTCTCCCAGTAGGACCATGCCAGCTGGCTGTGTCCACCTGTGAACTGAAAGTGGCTCTCTCCCCTTGCTCCTTCAAACTCTGGCTCGGAATGGCTCCCTCTGTTGATAAACCCAAGTGTTTGCACATCCCCAATGCCTGCCCTTGCCCCATGTAAGCCAGTTTCCCACACCTTTGTAAATCTCCAATATACCCTCTGAGTTTACCATCCTTTGCTTCATGAGATCTTGACTTTACAAACATGTACAGGGTAGAACATTCTAACAAGACATCAGTTGCTCTATGATCTGCTCCCCTGCCACTCTCCAAAAAGTTGAATAACAACACTGACCTATTATTTCAGAATTTTTAAAAAAGAACATGCTTCTAGAAATAATCAAGGGAACAAACCATCTATCTATCTATCTATCTATCTATCTATCTATATCTTTCTATCTATCTATATTTAATGAGCTTGAACTGGTCTAACTCTTTAGGACTTTCTTGATGTCTCATGCTGCTTTATATGCCCCATGACTAAGAACAGCCTGCCAGGTACGGGCAGTCAATAAACATTTGTAGAATGAATCTGAACTCTCTGTTAGGACAGTGAATGTGGTAGCTAAATAAGGAATTGATTGCCTTATTTTTTATTTATACCCCAGGAGAGTTTTATTTAAACAGTAACCTTTTAGAGACAGCAAACACCCAACCATACACCATACTTCATATATTTGCTAAAGGTAAATTGAATGGTAAGTAGTTTCTCCCCCCCCCCATTCTCTCTCAATCTCTCTCTCTCCCCCCCTCCCTCTCCCCCTCTCCCTCTCTCCCTCTCCCTCTCTCCCTCCCTTTTTCCTCCCTTCCTTCCATCCTTCTGTCCTTTCTCCAACCTCCCTCCCTTGCGCTCTCTCTGTTTATTTGCTATGTTTTTAGTATAAAGTAGCCAAAATGTCACAATAGAGAATGTATATAGTTCCGTGAGTATACAAATGACACATCTATATTCAAAGGATTTATCAGTGACATGGTGTTCTCTTAGTAAGTGCTTTCTATTTCAACCTCCACAAGTACATGATAATCAAATTTTTCCAGTTATGTGCACATTTGGAAAAAATAAGATGTAGGTTTAATGCATCTAGACTGAAAAATGTTTTCCTTTGTTTCAAGTCAAATACTTAGTGGGGCGATAAAGGAGCCTACAGTCCAATGATTAAGTAAATGGAAAAACAGTGGGAATGCATCTTCTTCCTTGACTTTTCTGTGAAATAGTGCATTTTAAGTCTTGTTTCCCACCGACTTGTGAATGGTGTATTATCCCCGTGCTTATACTCACGACATCAAACTTAAATTAAAAACAGTTCCAATTCTCCAGTTCTTGATGAAATTTGAACTTAAAAGTTGGCTTATGCTTACTTTTACTAACAAACGCTTTTGTGAGGCTAAAGTAATTTTTCTGTACCACTGTTGGCCCAAAAATGCCGTTTGCAACATTTTCTGCTCATGTGAATACTGGATCTTGTAACGGAGGTTCAGCCAGCCTGCCCCGTGCAAGTGCCATGCACTGAGTTCTGGGGCTGACAGCTGAGGATTTTTACCTCTGGAGAAGAAGATGAAGGGAAGGGTCTCTGTTTTATTTAATGCTAAATAATGAGTGGACCTGTCTGCACACCTCTCCCTGATCATATTTCCCTCCCTTTTTTGCCCCAATATCTATGCTATCCTGAATCGCTGTTTAGCATCCTTAAATGTTCTTCATATGTTTACAAAAACTGATGTGCATCCTTCAACAGTATATTGTTTTCTATATTTAAATTTTTGTAAATATAGAGTTAGACCATATGTCTTCTGTGAACTAAGAGTTTGATTTTTATTCTTAAGGCCCTGGGGATCTACCGGGATCAGTTCAAGCTTTCATAAGACTCCATGAAGTAGTTTAGCCTGGTTTTAAGGATGAGGAAATGGAGAACATGAGAGGGTAAGGGGGTTCCTCGATGGGAAATGAACCATGATCCACAGCTCTTCCTGGGGCTTGGGGGAAGGGTACATGTGAGAAATGAGGCAGATGAGAAGAGGTGCCTGGGATTCAGCATCCTGCACGTCTTCGGGTCACCTGCTGGCACGGACTCTATATGAGAGGCAAGGAGCCCATTTCTCTGCGTGCATCTGAATTAGTTGGTGAGATCCAACCTTGGCCTGGTGCAAACCCTAGAGAGGGAGGTTCTGCCCTTCTGTGCCTAGGACCTTCGATGCTGGAGTCCATCTGTGTTGGTGCTTCCAGCAGATGAGTGAGGGCATTCATGAGGCATTCTGTTTCTTGCAGAATTTGGCACGCCGCCCTCCTGCTGTCTTTGGAGATCTCATTCTCTGGGGTACAGCAGAAGACTGCGAATAGTCTGTGGTTCTTTCAGGAGGGTCCCTGCCCCAGGTGCACTCAGACACTGTACTCTCCCCAACTTCATGATCCCCCAAAACAGGAAATACCAAGTTCAAACACACAGACTTTGTACTTCAGAAATTACTCTGTTATGATCTCCTGATAAGCAAAATGCAATGTCCTAAAGCAAAATGCAATTCTGATATCATCATAAAAGATCACCAATGCGTTTGAGGGTGGAAGAATCTTTAAAAATACATGTGGGTCCATAAATGAGAGGACTTTCTGACAATGAAATACTGTGTAGTTGCAAAAAGGATCAGAATGTTCTAATATGTACTGGTATGTAAAATTTCCAGAAAGCTGATAAGTTAGAGAAAAAAAAAAAAACAGCAAGAAACAGAAGAAGAATTTATATAGAATGCTCCATTTAGCATTAGAAGGGGGTTTTACAATATATATTCATATTTAAATAAATAAAAATTGGAAATATACAGAAGGGGTGGCTAGAAATTGGGGCGTGTGTGAAATAGGCAGGAGACTACTCAACATAGACACATACCATATTGCTTTAGAATCATGTAAAATTTTACCTATTAAAAATAAATTTAAGTTTGTCATTTAGTTAAAATTCTGTGAATATTTAATTCCTATGCTTGGTAAGTATAATTTGGTTATGTGAGATGTTAAGATAAGGAGGAGTTGAGCGATATAAGGAACTCTTTGTATTGTTTTTGAAAATTTTCAGTAAGTTTAAAATTAGTTCAAAGTCTGGGGGGTAGAGAAAGATGTTCCTTGATGACATGGAAAATTAAAAGAACATTTAAAACAGAGCATGATAAGATCAAAATAAAAATGTCAGTAACATTCAATCCCAGGCTTATGGAAAATGCAAAGGAAAGCTAAAAAGTATTTTGGAGTTAGGTTTTGGGTAAGAAGACCAGGAAAACCCGAGCCCACTCTTGAGAGCAGGTGGTGTGTCAACAGATGTAGAGACAACCCAGGACTACTTCAAATGATAATTGTTTTTCTCCCTTCATTTTCTACAGGAGAAAATGGACTTTAAATGTTAAAGGTTAAAGCAGATAGAGTTGGGAGGGAATTAAGCCTTGGATGGGTGAGGAAACAATGAAAGAACACAGCTTTTTTAAGGTAAATTCAAACTCAGGTGAATTACACCCCAGTCACAGACGATATTTGCTTGTAATTGTGGAATAATCATGATTGACAAGAGAAATATCTGAGAGAGAGTAGTGGTAAATGTTGACCTGATATGTTTTTTGAAGCATAGGAGAATATTCTGAAAAGTACAGGCTGGTAAATTAGACAATAATTCTCAAATAATTCTAGAAGAGTTCATCTAACAGATGTTTCGTAAGCCCATAGTAAATGAAATAGTGATTTTTAGAAGCTCTAAGGGTTTGCCAAGAGTAAGTTCCTATCAAACTCGTTTTAATAAAACCCAGGGATATAACCTGTCTGCATGTCAGCACAGCACTGCAACTTCCTTCTCGCTATTCTAAAGGACAAGACAGACGTATGCTTGAATGATGGTGAAGCCAGAGAGCTCTGTCCATTTATAAGTATTTGAACATGGTGGCTGGTAATAAATTTCACCAACCATCGCCAGGATGGTGCATGTGAAAAGAGAGTGTGACTGCAGCCTGTGAAAATAACAGCTCTCCATCTAGGTCCCTGTTTACATTTACATCCGTAACTATAGCTACCTAGTTCCTTAACTATACATCATAAAATCAGCCTCCTCCTTCCTCACACATCTGAAAAAAGTCATTTGCTACTCCCAACCAACAGAATGGCCTGATTATTGTAATGCTCCGTTACTGTAACACTGCTCAAACGCTTTCTTTCTACTCTTGTTATTGCAAATAGTCAACATTGTAACAGCACACCTTCTTACCTCAATAAATGGAACCCATTGAACAAAAATGATTGTTTCCTTGAGGAATCATGATCTTGGGAAGCATCAAGGATTTTATTTGAACTTCAGTTACTGTAGAGGGGCAGGGGAGGTGGAGCATGTTGGAGGTGGAGCAGAATTTATCTTGGAACCTCTAAATTGCTATTAGAATCACCTTTTTAGATAATATCTTGTGCTTTTCTCTTTCTTTCCTTTCTTTTCCTTCCTTTTCCTTCCCCATTTCCTTCTTTTCTTTTCTTTCCTTTTTCCCTTCTCTTCCCTTTTCTTTTCTCTCCTTTCATATGTAAATAAACTTCTCCTCTCTTGCTGCCCTGGTTAAAAAAAAAAAACATTCCTTGCTTTACTTGGAAGGCAGTCTTTTAGAATGCAAAGCATGACCTCATAATTTGTAAATTTACATGGACCCTCCAAGTATAATTGGGCATTCAGAAGTATCAGAAAAAAAGAGTGTCAAGGCCAGATACTCTAAAAAATACAGGAAAGGGTTTAATTTTGAGTTTCTGAATCAGGTACATGTAGAAAGTTTCAGGCAGGGGAAATAATGAGATGGGTTAGGACAGAGGAAGGAAAGAAAGGAGGAAGGGAGGGAGGGAAGAAGGAAGGAAAAGAATCAATACCAGAAAGTAGATATAGGAATGTTAATAAAAAAATTTATGAAAATGGCAAAATTAGTATTGGAAATAGTAATATTACAATCTTCTAGCTTAAGGCCTCAGCATCCTGCAAATGTTATCTTAGAAAATTTAACATCCATGCCCTTATTAGCAGATTCATTACCTAAATAGAATGGAAATGGAAATTTTGCTTAATCATAGGCAGAGGATGAAATTCATTCCAAAACAGGAGAGGTTCACTTGTTTTGTGGTTGTGATCAATGACAAATGTAATGATTTCTGGCCTTGGTGCTGATTTTTGGCACAGCCCAGCAGGCTCAATTGCACTAGTGACTTCATATTTATTAGACTTGGAAACAGCTAAGGTCTCCAGCCAAGCCTGTCTCACTTGCTAAATAGAACTGTTGCATTTCTGAGTTTGAAAATAATTTGTTGGATAGCTATAATACCTTTGGATTCTTCAAGTATGAATCATTGGTTGGTTGGCAGTTTTCTCTCAAATCAGGCAGGTGTTGTGAAAATGCATTGAAGTCTTTCCCTAGCACCAGTAGGGTTTTTTTTTTTTTTCTTTTTAAGTAAGTTTTTAAGTAGGTTAGCATTAAGAATGACCAGCAATCCAATGTATAAATTATTCTTCCAAACCTTATTTGCAAATGAAGGGTAGGCATCAGACTTTTTGCTTAGGAATAAAAATCTCAAATGATTGCCATTTCATCACTCATTTTCATTTGTGCTCAACTCACTTTAATTTAAATCAACATACATATCCATGGGGGCAGGTTATTATCAGATTAGTTTCTGGTAAAAATGGACTGGGTTGTGAAAAGAAAAATAACCCTTTGGGGTCTTTGAGAAAGGATCCGTACTAGAAATACACAAAAGAAGCCAAGTGTAAGGTATTTTGAAAAGCAGCTGAGAACTGAGGTTACAGTTTCAAAATGAGAAGAAACAAAGCTTCTTCATGTGACTTTTGTTTACACAGTCCAAGCCACCTTCGGGCTGTGAAAGACACAACCTGAGGACCTCAGGAGAAACACAAAGGCTTCTTTTCAAAGGGTCAGCAAACGCTTTCTGCAAAGGTCCAGAGAGTAAATATTTTAGGCATTGCTGTCCAGGTGGCCCCTTTTGCAGCTACTCAACTCCACTGCTGTACTGCAAAGTTGCCTTAGACAATTCATACATTGGTAAACATGGCTGTGCTCCAATAAATCTGTGTTTATGGATTCAATGTGAAATTCATGTAATTTTTACATGTCATGAAATGTTCTTTTGCAATTTTTAAAATCCATTTGATAATCCTCCTTAGCACATGCACTGCACAAAAACAGAGAGCAGGCTTGCTTTGGCCCAAGAGCCATACGCTTTGTTGACCGCTTTTCTAGTATACACTGACATAAGGGAAAGACACCATATTTTCCCCAGACCAAATATTACAGAGGGCACTTAATTTAATCAACCTTCATACCAATGCATCTACATTCATCTAATTAATTTGGTGTAACAATCATGAAAAGAATGCTGGAAGGAGCCCTGTTATCAATTTCTAAATTTTAATATGGGTAACACCATCTTATTTTTATCCCTCCCTGAAAAGCATTAATGAAAGTCAATTATTTTAAAACATTTCATTTCTAGCCAAATCTTGCTACCAGCAATGTTAGAAAGATGGACTTGGAATTTTATTTTTTCTTCTGTCTGGTCTAAGGTGAGTTGCTAAGTGAAGGGATTGGTCTAGTTCAGGGCTCAGCAAACTTTCCTAAGAGGCCAGAGTAAATATTTTACAGGCTGTGCTATCTCTGTCACAACTACTCAAGTCTGCTGTTGTAGCACAGGAAACAGCCCTGGAGGATAACGGTGATATGTAAATGAATGGGCATGTCCGTGTTCCAATAAAACTTCATTTAGCAAAACAGGCAGGGGCCTGGGTTAGGGTCTTAGTTTGCCAACTTCTCTACGTGGTCTTAAAATACATCTTCAGACCCAGAAATCGGGTGCATGTTGTTTCAAACAAGGGGACCATTAGAAGGACTTTGGCAATACTTTGTCTTCTTTTAACTTTTCATGAAGTAAATTTTATCTACATTTTATATATAGAAAAATTGACACATACAGAGGGTTACTTATATATAGTAATTTTGTTGGTGGGTTAAGCTAGATTGATCCTCTCTTGTCACTATTCTTTCATAAGAGGAATCACGGGCTCTAATGAATTTGTATGTTTTTATAAAGATCAGTTAATAAGCTGGAAGTAACTTTGGAGAGGAATTATCATTTCATTTCTTATTTATTTGATATATAGACTTTGTGCATTTCAAATATTGTCAACAACAAACTTCATTTGCAGCATGGTCTCCCTCCTTCAAACTACAACGTAAACTAACTTTCAGGTAACATCATAACAAAATATGTGGAGCCCTCACCTCTTGTTTCATTATTTCTACTAGCTTAGAGATATAGTAAATTCAGGCTAAATTGAGCAACATGTCTAATCATGATAATCTCAGGAAATTCATTTGAAGTCTCCCTGGGACTGACTTAAAACCTAGTGATGACAAATCCTGACCCAGTCCATGTTTGACTAGAGGCTCTAATTTACTCTTTTTCCATGGAACAGTGGTTTTAAATGAGAGATTTTATCCTTTTGTGCCCATATGAGTGAGGTTTCATTGAAGACGGGTTTGGAAAGAACAGTAAATAGACTCATGCTCTGGGTGGCTCCCCAAATTACTTTCTGCTGTGACATATTCCAAGGAATGATACTGGGAGGGGAGCGGCCGGTGTAAGGAAATGCACATGAGGCACATTTACTCACAGAAATGCTGAATTAAAAATTAAACCAACTAGGAAGAAAACCTTTTACACACGAGTCTCCATGGCAGATGACAATAATCTGCTGTTGGCTTGGCTTGGCGTTGCAGAAAATTTCACGGGCGCACCCCAGCTTGCTGTCTTTTTCTCAGGGCAGGTCCTTTATAAAATAGCTCCATGTAAATGTCTTCAGGTGCTTTGGGCAGATGGGTGGTGGAAAATCCTTTCGTGGAAGGCTTCCTTGAGAGAGTGGCCCTTGTAAGAGCTGTGTTGCCATGAACCAATCAGTCATCTGTAATGTTAAGCTCCTGTGGGTGTCCATTTGTCATCTAGGATGTAGCTCCTGTTGGCTGGTAAGAGAACAAAAGGGGCATGTTATTCCAAAGGTTGAAGTTTGAAATTCCTGATTTAGGGTGAACTTTTCAAATTATCAATGTGAATGTTTAATTTTAAATCTTAAAATCAGGGAGTTATTTGTATTATATTTTAATGATCTTAGATTTCCAGTGTATCACCAAGTGACCTGAATGTAAAGCTGCCTGAAATCATTACATATTTATTTGGCTACTTTATTTAGTTTCTGTCTCCTCCACTAGACAAACATTAAAAGAAGACTGAGACTTTGTAACCTCAGCATATTGCATATTTACTATATATCGTATGCTTATATAGTGTATATGATATAATATAGAATGGTTATATTGTATAATATATATATATGGTTGTAGTAAATGTTCGTTGAAGGAATTGCTTGCAGGGTTAGTCTGTTCATTGAAGAGCACTTTAGATGAAGAGCCTAAAAGTTCTCTCGGTTATAAAATGAGTATTTTCCAAAATTATTAAATTTCCGTATATGACATGAGTGTTCTAGAGAATAAAACTAAAGCCTTCAGAATAGAGAAAAATGTAAAGAAAATAAGAGATGCTACCTAATCCCATCATACCCAGATAAGTCCTGTTAAGATTTTCATGTTTTCCTTCATTTTCAAGCCTATGTATAAAGAATGGGGGTGATACTACACTAACATCATGAATCCACCTCTTTTCTCCTTAATATTTAATTGTTAATGTTTTCCCATATTATAAACACCTTTCAAAAACTTAAGTTTTAAGTGGCTGCATAATATCCCATTATGTAGATGTTCTAAAGTGGCATTAACCACTCCAAACTCACTGTTGTTTATTTCATTTCAATGGGTGTAAAATTTTGCAAAAGAGTTCTATGGAACTAAACCATTGTATGAGTAATTCTCTGTAATTCTATTTCCTTGAGATTGATTTCTAGAAGGGGAACTGTTGGGCCAAAGTTACAGACATTTTATGGTATCCTAAAGCATATCATTGAGTTACTTTTTGGAAGTATTGATAGTGACTATATAAATGGGAACTTTCTTAATTTTAGAGTGAGCTTTATTAAAAATTTTAAAGTATACAAACTTTTGAGAATTATTCCTCCACAAATTTGACACAAATATAAGAACTTACAGTGAAAGTTGTGAAATATTTCCCCCCATGTTAGACAAAAATGTAGTTCTATGTAAAATCAACTTAATTAAAAATGTTAAAATTTTCTTGTGCATCTGTGATTGGTATATCCAAGTGGAAAATGTCCAACAGTTAACTGAAAATTCAAATCTGAAATTTAGGCAAAGGTCAGGGCTCAAGGCAGAATTTTAGGAGTTCTATGGAGCCAGATGATTTGTTATGCCAAGAGATCATCCTGGGAGAGTGTATACAGCAGAAAGATAAATGAACCAAGGCAGAATCATGATAAAGAGTATGTTTACATTGAGTATTTAAACATGCAAAGGAATAATTATGTGTCAAGTTCCCAAAAGAATTGCAATGGAATGAAATCAAAATGAGGCAGGTATAGGACATTACAAGGACAAGGAAACCAAGTTTGAGTCATTTTAAATTGAATGAAAGCAATAAAATCTTGCGAAAGCTAATTATTTTCTGTAATTTTAAAGTGTTAACTAAATATGAGTTATCTCCAATCTGCAATATCAAGCACAGAGTATTTAATTTATATTTTACAAGATTCCTACCTTCAAAGAGTATGGAAATAGCTCACTGGTATTTATGTAGCTGTAATTGGTTTAATAGAATTAAACCAAATTTGCTTTTTTAAAATGACATTTTTACCTACCAGAATGGATAAAATTAAAAATAAATCGCCAAGTGCTGGTGAGGATGAGAAGCAACTTTCACACAGAGCTGCTGGTAACATAAACTGCTACAAAAATTTGTTTGGCTGTATCAATTTAAATTGAAAACATAGCCAAATCTATAACAGATCAATTCTACTCCTAGCCATGAGAAATGAGATCATAGGCTTACTAAAAGAAATGGTCAAGTATATTTGTAGGACTTGGTTCATCACAGCCCCCAACTGGAAAGAACCAAAATGTCATCATTAAAAGAATGGGATTGCTGCTCTTAAAATGGGATGTATCATACCAACAAACAATAAACTACTGCTCCATGTGAGAACGTGGATGGATCTCACAGGTATAGAATTAAGCAAAGCAAGCCAGGCACAAAAGAATAAAAGAATATCTGTTGTACAATTACATTGATATGAACTTCAGGGACACACAGAATGTATAAAAGGAATCGGACTACTGGTTATCCATGAGGGAGTGCTGACTGCGAAGCAAATGAGGGAGGCTTTCAAGGGGTAAGGAAAGTTTTATATCTTAATCTGGGGTTTGGTTTCAGAGACATATTATCAAGTTATACTCATAGCTTTAATAAAACAATAGTATAAATAATGTGTACTATAATATATGTATTCCACAACCTCCCCTTTTTTAAAGTTGGGTATTTTAATTCTTTTAGCCTCTCTATTTCCAAATTAGAAATCTTAACTATCGAACCTTCATGCATTTCACCAATATCTCAAGGTGAAGAATTAGAATTAAAAATTGTAGACTTTAGAAGAAAGAAAAGAAAATCTCCCCAGTGTCTCACTTTCCTCTTCTGCTTGCATTGACAGGGATAAGCCATTTTTTCTGTATGACTGAGAGTGGAGTGACAGGTTTGCTTCCCCAAGCCCACATGCTGTCCCTGACAAGCCAGTTCAAGAGCCGAACAATAATGCAATTTCTCCTCACTGCTTGGGAAGAGCAGCTCACATCCAATCCTGCTGGAAACTCACGTCCTTCCTTTCACAGGCTTTCACCAGTGGGAAGGCTGATAGAGCCGTGCAGGATCAGGGGCAGTTATAGGTTTTCCCTGGCGTTTCCTTTTTCCTAATGAAGACACTCCTTCATTGTAATGATGATTGACCTTTGAGCAGTAATGTAAATCTTATGGCTGGTTGTTTTATTAATTGCTATAACCTTGCTCACTGGGGTTGGTAATTCACCCTAAGCAAGGACCACCTGCAGTTAATTTTTTTCTAATTCTTGACACCATGGTTTACAATTATTGATCCCTTTTTAAAACCAACTAGATATTTTAGTCTTTTACAAACTGACATGAAACTGCAGGGTCCCTAAATGACTTTGGTGTCAGGAAAAAAGGGCTCTTAACCTATCAAAACTTGCTCTATCATGCTTACATTCATTTACATCCAAAAGTACCAGTAACTACTTAAGCCAAGAGCATCCTTTGCAAGGGACAAGGGAATCCAAATATTACACCTACCAGAGATATCTTTGATGTGCTCTCAGGTCCTCAATTGCTCAGTTGATGACTGACAGGGACAATTCAGACCAGCCTTGTACCTTATAAAATAGAGGTTGACAGGTACAGATTCGGGCCATGCTACCACATGTCTCTATCATGTGGCTTTCAATTTTCAGGACCACAGACAGCAGAGAAAGCACCCCAGAGACTTTTACACAGAAGTCATTTATATTCTGAACCATTCTCTGAAACAAAATGGTGTATGCTCATGGTCTAGGCCAATTGAAATATGATAATGTGTTTCACGATTGAGGGAGGTACCCATTTTATATTTTCCATTTCTCAATTCACTCCTTTCTCCTGTAAAACTGACAATTAAGGGAAAAAAGTGACCTCAAGTACAGTAGTATCGACAGATCTTGAATAAGAGGAACACAGGGACAGGATTTTAGTGTTTGCAAGATTCATGCTGAACTGGCTCTTGAACTGTCTGCTCCTGGCTCTTCGTCTGCTTGGCTTCTGTTGACCCTTCATTTCATTGGGTAGACCTCCTGTGTGCTCCATTTTGGCATCCTGATTGATCTACTCTTCTAACTCTCCACCCTTTGACTTGGTATTCCGGAGGAATTTTTTATCTCCTTTTGCCCCCATTGGCATTTTTGGACATCACACCTTTTGTAACTGAAGTGTTCTGGTAGACTTTCAAGTGCCCTCCTATTGAAATATCCCAATAGGAAACCCCCTCAGTTCTTTCCTCTTCTGGGGTCTAGTGCCAGAGAACTGGCTCCTAAATTATTGGTAGATAAATATTTGCCTTTGTCCATTACCAAAGGACTTAGGGAAAAATATCCTGAGACATATAGCTTTGACTTTGGAAAGTGTTTTTAATTCTAAAAAAAAAAAAAAGATATAATTAGAAATATTATATTCCAGGTATCTTAATATGTCAATTAATATTTCACTGTCATGCTAGAAAAACAGTAATCAAATAATTAAATTATGAAACATTAGCATTGATGTAATTAATTTTTAAATGTCTATTTGCTATTGATTCCATTCTTCTAGGGCTTTAGTTGCCCCATTCCACTAAAACTTCTCTTGTTAATATCACCAATGATTTTCATATTGTTATATCTAACAGCCAATTCATAATCCTCATTTTATCTGATCTGTTAGCAGTATTTGATACAGCTGAGTGATCACGCCCTCCTGTTTGCTAATCCTCCTTTATGAGATGTCAAGAAAACATACTGGCTGCTTTTCTTCCTACTTCTGTGGTCAGAAATTATCAATCAATCTCCTTAACTAATTTCTCATATCTCTCAATTCTGAATGCTAGGGAGTACCCCAGAATTCTTTCCTAGTTTTATTCTCTGTCTCTATTAACTAACTTGATGAGCTTACCTAATCTCCAATTTTAATATTAACTATATGCTGTTGACTCCCAATTTATATCTCCAGCACTGAAATCCAGATTCAGAAATCCAACTTTTATCTCAACCTTTCCACTTAGTTGTCTAATAGGCAGCTCTCACTGGTGCATTCTCCCATATTAAACTCTCGATCTCCCTCCTCCAAACCTGTTCCAAGTCTTTTCTAGCCGAGCAAATGGCAATGTCCTTCTGACATTTACTCAGGTCAGGATCCGATGTCATCCTTGAGCCTTCTTTATCCTTTGCATTCTACAAACCAATTAGGCTATAGCTGAAAGTTTCACCTTCAAAATATTCAATATCTGACCCTTTCTCACCTCATCTACCTCTTTATATCCTTGGTTCAAGCCACCGTGGATTTATGGATCATTGCATTCGCCTCATAACTGGATTCCCTGTTTATGCCCTTGCCATCTATAAGTGTGCACTCAACACAACAGCAGAGTAATCCTTTTAAGATGCAGCCCATCTTGCCATTGTTGTCAGGAAAACTCTCTGATAGTTCCCTATCTCATTCACAATAAAAGCCAGCATCCTAACAAAAAGACTTATACTTTTAATCACCTTTGCCTCTACCCTGCAATTTACTTTGTTCATAGATGTTGAAGGTCAAAGAATGGCCTGAGTTTTTTCGCTTTAGACCATGGTAAATACTAGAGGATTGTTTTCATAAAATAATCTCAGATGTACTTTCTGCATGCCATTGTGACAGTGTCAGTGAGTGGAATTTTACCTTTTTAGAAACCATTTGAAAGCTGTTCTACTTTGCCATTCACATAATTATAACGTGACTAGAGATGATGATCATAAAGACCTAGTCAGAAAGGAAGTATGATGTGAATCTTGAAAAACCAATTCCTAAAATAAGTGATGGTTAAATCGCACTCTGGCTTAGCAACTGTGTTTTGGAAGAACATGTCTATTTTGTGTTTGGGTGGTAATGGAAGAAATGGCCCATGATTCATCCGATTGGCTAAGACCTTAACCAGAAAACATGACTTTTGATATTCAGTGGATTTTGCAAACTGGGGATTTTCCACATTCCTAATCCTCTTGAGTCACTATGGAATAGTAGATGAAACTTGCATTATCAATACTTTGCCCAAATCCCCACGAATCCACTTTATTGGTTCCCTGTGGCTTTCCCTCTATTTTGTATACTTCTTCCCTAACCCTTTTTTGAGGAACTGTCTGCAGAGGACCACAATTAAACTATGTTTCAAGTTAGTAAAGCTGGATTTTAAATTTGGGTCCAGGTGGAAGTGAGGTGTGACACAATGGGAAACCAAGGCCATAATGCACAAAAAGATCATTTGTTACTCAGAGATGCTGGGGTGGGGAGGGGTTGCCATGGGGGGTGGACAGGAAGTGCCCTTTTCTCAGGTGGCTCAGCCAGTCCTGGAGAGCTCACAGGCAGAGCGAGAGGGACCCATGGGCTGGTGCCTTTATTGTGGTCCATGAGTGGAAGTTAGATTTCCCACAGGACTCTAGGATTGGGGAGAGGGACTGGGGGACCAAGGTTGGTGGGGACAGTGAACTTCTCATTTGGGACCAGCTGTGGGTTTGGGGTGAGGTGTGTGGCCAGGTGCAGCTGCCTGTTAACGAGACCAAAGCTCGGTGTTAAAGCAAGTGGCTCAGCCAAAGTAAGATGCATGCCGAAGCAGCACACACAAAAATCTGACTGTTAGGACAAGTTACCCTATTGCTTACAACATTTGAGTGCCAGAAAACTATTGTTTTCTTTTCAAGATTGTTTGGATAGTCTCAATTCCTGGCATTTTCACATAGATTTTAAAAATCAGCTTGCCAGTCCTCCCCACTCCAACACACACACACAAAATCCCTCTGTGATTTACATTGGGTTAGTAATGATTCTATGGATTATTTTGGGAAGAATTGACACCTTAACAATATCAAGTCAAAAGTCATAAAAAATGGAATATCTTACCATTAATTTATGTCTTTGTTAATTTCTCTCAGTGATGTTTTATAGTTTTCAAGAGCTCTTGGTCACCTCCTGTTAAATTTAGTCCTAAGTATTTTTTCATTATTGGTGGTATTGTAATTGCTGTAGCTTTTTTTTTTTAATGTCATTTCCCAGTTGCTTGCTACTAACCTTTAGAAACACATGCTGGTTATTGAGAGGCTGCATTGTTTGGAGTCTGATTTACATTGACTTTCATTTAAAGGACATGGGATTTTAATCTGGAAGGTGGTTAAGTAACTGCCAGCTCCTCTTTATCACATGCATCTTTGTTTTGTTTTTTATTTGGGTGGGTGTATTTCCATTTTGATCCTAATACTAGAATATGACACTTACTCTGGCTGTGGAATTAATTCTTGAGGCATGGCTTTTCTGGATCTTCAGACCAATTCCTGAGGTAAGATTTAGCAAGATCTGTACAGTCTGCCTGGGCCAGAGCTCCAGTATTTCCTTCACCACGTGCCCACGGCTCTCTCTATTCCAGTCTCAACCATGCTGCATCTGTTCTTTCCTAGGGCTCGGGGAGTCTTTTTCTGCTAAGTCCTCCTCCAAGGACCCATGAGAACCCCTGTTTAGACTTCTCAGCCCTCTTCTGTACAACATTCTCCTGTTCTTGGCCATGCCCAAAATTTCTATCCATGTTATCAGCCCCAGACTTCAATCTGTGCCCCAGCTCAGTGAGACTGCAGTGCTTTATGTGGGCTCCACTTCACTGCTATTACAAAAGTCAGGACAAACGTCAGGCGTGTCTCCTGTATCCCTTCTTTTGGGGACCATTTGCCTGTGGTCCAGTTCCTGAAAACAGTCCCCACTCCATTACAGCCAAAAGCAGCAGTCTGGGGGCTCAGACATCCCTTAATCCATCCCTGTCCTGTGAACTTCCCAGAATCTGGTTCTGGCAACCTCACCTAAGACAGGTGGGTGTTGGGAAATTGTTTTAAGCCTGATGTGCCCAGCATTGTTATGTAAAAATAATAAAGGACACTTTTTAGGGTGGGTATTTGTTCTTTATTCTGTCTTGGTCTTGAGCCAGGAAAAATGCACACAGCTGGTTTTAGTCACATAAGAAGAAAATGAATTTGGGGCTGTTTGCTGAAGCATTTCTGACTGTCCCATTTCTGCATGCTTTTGTACATTATTGTATTTAGTGTTCAGTAAATCATAAATAGTAACAAATAACTCAAATATATTCTCTATTGTTAGAGAGATCGGTGAAAACATTTGACCCATTGCCATAATGGATTGTGGTGCACACGTTAGGGCCAATAGCAAAATGTACCCTCTTGTCCAAAAAGACCTTGGTATATGTTACAGCTTTAGAAGAAATATGCCTCTTCAACTTGGTTAGGTCTCTCCAAAAGATCTTCACCCGGAATGCAATGAGGTTGAAGTAGAACCTCTCTCTTATTCTTCTAAGCAACTGGATTTTCATTCATTTTCTATCTCTCCTGAATAATATGCAAGCTGAAGCATTCTGAATTATAAAAAAAAAAAAAAAAGAGTGAGCTCAAAAAAATGTGAACAGTTAGAAAGGTGCAAATAGTGCAAAACAAATTCATACAGAGTTTCACATTCTCAAGTATGTACCAACATTTCATGGCAAAATGAATGTGATCCACATAAGAAGTACAATTTGTTTTTGGTGCAAAATCAACTCTGTTATTTATGCCAATTGGAAGCAAGGGAATAAGAGTAACTGAAACCTCCAGATAATCTCAAACTCGATTTTATTCAATAGTCTCAAACTCTTTTATCTCAATTTTTGCATAAGCACCATCATCAGGTAACTAAATTCACGAGAGTCACTTTTGACTGCTTTATTTTATGCTTCTCTCTGACTAGGAGTGTTGTTCATAATTAGTGAAATGGTCCCAAGGAAGGCAGGCATAGGAATGATGGCTTTGATTTTATGCTGAAAGATGACCAAGAATTGAAGGCATGTGGGTTTTCCTTAAGATACAGTCAGGAGCAAGATGTGACATAAGTAACAGATTGTGTCAGGCTTGAATGAGAAGTTGAAGGGATTTGGAAACATTAGGTAGTTATTTTATACTTTGTGTCATTTTAGTAATACAGCTTATCTGAGAAACTCATTTAGAACAAAAATCCTAACAGTTTTCTGGTTATGGTTGTCAACCTCCCAATAGCTGCAGATGTCTCTGCATATATTCTTTATTTCCCCAGCTTTCACCAGGAGACCCCCGGTTCCAGGCTTTCTCATTTTACACCTGGATATTGCCATGGTCAGGACAGGGGTCCATTAAAGCAGAAAATTCTAGATCCAACAGCAGATATTATTTGCCAGTTCAGGGATCTGCAGTGGCTTCATTTGGCTTCTTGGAATGGAGATCTATATGGCTGGCTTTGAAGGCTCCCAAAGCAATCAAACACTGTGATTTCAAACAGGCTTTGTCCTTCCTCTGTGTTCTCCCGTGTTCTTATTGTTCCCGGCTTGTACTCTTCCCCCAATTGCATGTTCTTCCTCAGAAGCTCTCCCCTTACGGAGCACATTTTGCCAGTTCATGATCACTGCTCATGTTCAACTGTGGCTGGTTTCAATTTCATCCTCCATGAGCCTTCCCTCACTCTCCACTCCCAGCAGTCACGCCTCACAATGTGCCTTCCCATCAGGATTAATTTACTGTTTTTATAGCTGCCATAATTGGAAGCACATTCTCTGTTTCCATCATTTTGAGTTTACAGTGATCATGGGACACCTATGAGTAGTCACATTAAATTAGGAATTTGGAACTGGAGCTCAGTGGAGGAGGGGGATAGGGATGAACTTAAACTTATACCTTGCAATTGCCCCTCTGTTTCTAACCCTGGCAATGTATCATCAGATTCTTCTGAAAATTCCTGTATTGTGGAACTGGACCAACCAGCTGAAAATATCAAGTATATTATTAAGACATGATTTTCAAAATTAGTGGCATATAATCACCTAGAGAGGCTGTTAAAATGCTTTAAGCCTCAATCTTAGAGACACTTCTGCAGTCAACCTTGAGTAGTGTCCAGGAATCTGATTTTATAAAATAACCTATGGTATTTTTGATGCAGAATGTTAAAATACACACTTTGGGACACACTGAAATAAAGAATAAGGTTAATTTGAAATTGGTCTAACAATAGGGAGGAATTACTTAAATGATGGTATAAACATAATGGAATGACATAAATATAAGAGATTATTAAAAGTATAGCCAAATGTAAAGATGCTTGCAGAAATTGAAAACAGATGCAATCTGTTTACCTCCATATCACCCAGTAGTAGTCTGGTTGTGGTTTCCAATTCTGATGCACAGTTTTATTCTTTAGTCTGTCAGAGCATCTCAGAGTGGCTGTACAGTGAGCAGGGGTCGTTGGACAGCTCTCCGCCATGCCTTATCTGTGAAAAGAGAGGAGGGCATTGGGTGATAAACAAGGTCCTTTGAATTGGTGACAATTGTGTGGTCGTCCCATCAAATCAGGGGTGGATGGATCAAACATTTATTTCTTCTCCATCCACTAAATGATAAGAGAATGAAATGATAAACAGAAGAGTGGAGAGCACATTAAAAGAAATCTCAGAAATTTTGAAAAGCAGGAAACCTAAGGAGTAGAAGCCTGGTGTAGAGAGCAGCAGGGACCTTTTTCTTGGATGCTTGTGGAGGATTCTTAGGGCAAGATGGTAATGTGTCACTTCTGAGAAGCTCAGGTGTCAATAAAATAGGACGATGGTGGTTATAAATGAGACCTAGGGTGAAAACAGGGGAACTCATGAAAATATGTGTCTTAAATTATTGAATCCCCATCCCTCTTTCCTTCTCCACCACACAGAATGCTAACTTCAGTGCCTGGGGTGGGAAAGCAGAGGTTTCTTCTCTAAGGAAAGTAAAGGTGACTGCATCAAAAATTTAAACCACCTGTATTAAAAGGATGCCATAAACTGAAAAATAACAAATCATAGACTGGGAATATGTATTCAAAGTACATATAAGTGACCAACGATTTGTATCCGAAACATGCAGAATTTCTACAAGTCAATATAAAAGACAAACAACCCAATCTAATAGTGGTCAGAGGATATGGATATAGACAGGATTATGGAAAGAAATAACCCTGATTAAGAAATGAGCCTGACTGATACTCATGGACATATAAATTAAAACAGTGATGCATTTTCATTATTATTGTACTAGAACTGTGAAGAAATGGACAGGAGGCTATACATCAACCTTAGGTGATTGGTTATTTCTAGGAAAAGATAGAAGTAAGAAACAGAAAAAGGAAAGAGGTCAAAGTGAGCTTAGCTGTATCCTTAGCATTTTATTGTCTTAAGCAAAAACTCTGAAGCTAAAGCAGAAAAGAAAGAAGGAAGCAAGCAAGAAAGGGAAGAATAGAGGGTGGAAAGCAGGAAGGGAGGAGGCAAAGAAAGAAGGAAGGAAAGAAAGAAGGAAGAAAGTACATTAAAATGTTCCAGAGGAGAGACATCCACAGGTTCGAAGCCAACCCATCCCAGCAATTAGTAAGCCCCACACATGTCCCCTGTTCCCCAAGTAAACTCTTCAGTGCCTCACTCTTAAATAGGAAAACAGCCAAAATAGCCAGACTATTAAAGGCATCTTTCAACATGAAGAAGACCTAGGGAAACAAAGAGAAAATAATGACAATGGAGGAAAATATAATAATATATAAAAATAAATAAAACCATTTAAAATCTTTAAATCACTATCTTCAGAGAGTTGGAAATATAGAGAATCCATAAAATAAGAACAAGATATAATGAAAAAATCACAGAACAGGAAATAATTCTTATTAAATTTGGAAATGAACCAATATGAGAATCTATTGTGTGCCTATTTTTATTAACGGGCAAAAGAATCCTGGGCATAAAGAGCTAGACTACAAATCCTCCAGTGTAAATAAAGAATAAACCTTCAGGTTATCTGCAACAGAAGAGACCTAGAATGATGTTAGTCACTGAAGATTAGATAACAACAGAGCAATGACAATAATTCTGATGGTAAATAATTTGCAACGTAGAGCTCCATTCACAACCAAATTATCAATGATAATTTATTATATGGCTAATAAAGATATTTTCAGACATGCATGACACAGAAATTTATCTTTTAATAGGGCATTAATTAAAGATATGCTCCAGCAAAATGATAGAGTGGGCAAAAAAGAGGAAGAAAGGGGATCCTGAAAACAAGAAATCCAACCCAAGAAAACAGATGAGGCTGATGGGAGAGGTGCCACAAGCATATGGAAAACTTGCCTGGAATGAAGCAGGAGGGCACATCAGTGAAGCAGAGCTCCGAGAATGAAGTTTCTTTGGAAGAAAAAAATAGGGGAAGGAATATGATTGAATACTTGTGCGGAGCATTACCTTAAAAAAATCTTTGCAGGAAGAAAATGCAGACCCTAACAAACTTTGTAAAAGATAAATTCTACAGGAAACACACTTAACATGGTGTATGACTTAGCTCTACGATGGGCATCTCTTTTACTCATAATAAAACCTATATTATAATTGAATATATACTGTGTTCCATTTGCTGTTTTAAGTTTTTACACTCATTTAATTCTTGGAACTCCTACAGAGTGGATGACATAATTATCTCCCTTTTGATGCTGGTGACAGTGAGACCAGAGCGATGAAGTAACTGGCCCAAGGGCCCCCTCCTGATGCGTTTGCTCCCAGGTTGTCTGCAGAGCCTGCAATGTAAAACCCTAGGCTTTATTGCCTCCATTTCTATTGTTTCAATGCAAAATAGTGTTATTGTAATATAGGTGGGGCTGGAGGAGATAAAGAGATGAAAGGAAGGAAGAAAATCGATAACAATTGAACAATAAATAGAAGTATGAGTATATTGTTATACAAAAAAGGAGAAAACCACTAAAATAATGTAATATTTTGAATAGCAAAGTTCTGGTGTTACTCTATAGCCTAATCTTAAGAAGGTTTTTCAAAACTAACAGATAATATGGGGGGGGGGGCTGCCTCCATGGGTGAAGATGTCACTGTAATTTCTTAGGTAATTATAAAGGTGCTTTTCAATTATAACATGTGCAGTACTTTGTTTTCAGCCTCTTCATACATTAAAAAAAAACAGCTGCAGAATAAAATGTATGTTCATTCAGGCTATTTCTGATAGAACATGCCAATAGAAATGTTCAGCAGCTACCCCATGATTTGAATCTGCCTTTAAATGATATGTTTCTCTAAACATAAGTCAGTCAGGAAAATGACTGCCTTCAAGCCCAGCTGTACTACTTTTGTGAAAAGTAATATTACCTATATATTGACAGAAATAAATTTCATGATATTCCAGGAACTTTCCTTTGCTTGTGAAACTTGTAATACAGCGCACTGCAAATCTTACCATGCAGAAATGTTTAAAATGACCTAGAAAATATTCCTTCATAAACCTTGCCACAATTCATCTTGTTTGGACAAAATATTTCATCCTTGTTGACCTATGAATATTTGGAAGAAAAGACTCCAGATGATGTGCATTATATTTAACCACAAGATATGTGGGAAATTGTCTGCTTTGCCTTGATTCTGCTTGGGTAGTCTACTAATAAATATACCTAGAAATGCTTGCAAAGCTCTGGAAAAATGATTTAGAAGCTCAGTGAGGAATTTAGATGGTTTATTGGGCATGATAATTCCCAGGAAAATAGAAGAAAACACAAGTAAGTGGGATGCAAAATAAAACCCTACCCACCTTTAATACAAACATACTCAACGAGGCAAAAACCCAAAGATTAAGCCGCAAATTAGAGGCTGTTGTTTAACATCCAACTATAGATAACATGACACCTCTTTTGTGGGTATTTTTCTTAACTATTATCCACCCAGGTAACTAAAACCAATTTTCCTAGATAAGAAAGCAGTATTGTTTTAAGAGAAGCTGTTTAGTTTATCTTGGAAGTAAGGGTAGCATGAGGGAAATGCATTCGTCCCACCTCACAATTACTTCGTGTTCCATTAACCTGACCACAGATCTTCTGCAGGTATGGTCTGCTGCATGCAACAATAAGGCTATTATTTGAGAGACTTTCCTGCTGGCTGAGCACATCTTGGCTACCGCTTGCAGTAATGTATGAGTCTTGCTTAGGAAAGGATTTGCGAAGTCTTACTGTGTGTCATCAGATGTAAATTTACTCCTCTCCTTAGAGCATGGGGACAACCACAGGCTGCCAAAATGTAACTAGCCTTCAGCATGAATTGTGCATCAGGATGTGTCATTGATAGCCAGACAGAACAGTCCTTGATATTTACAGACAATGGCATGTCACGGGAGGAGGAATTGGGGTGGATGTCAATTCCACAGCATCCATTGGCTTCAAGAAAAATTGAGAAGTAAGTCTTTGACACAGTTTGCAAAAATAAAAATAATTATCAGGGAGAAAAGTGGGGTTATCTCTCCTTGAAGTACAGAGGCAATGCCAGTGTTCTCTCTTCCTCCAAGGCTTCTGCTCCCTCAACCTTGCTCTCCTGCTTTGGTGAAGAACACCTGCCATCTTCAACCCAAGCATTCCCAAGAAGACAGTCCCCCAGACCATCTCTCTATGAACAGTACATGGCACCATCTCTTGATCAATGGCTGATCAGTTGGAATGTCTACTCTTGTCACTGCCTTGCAGCTCTGACTCTGAACACAGGGGTCCAAGAAGAGATTTCCCAGTCTTCAGTGTTGATAGCTACCAACACTTGCTAAATGTAGGAGTGATCAGAGGTTGCTCAAAAGATAGTGGAGGGGTTTTGAATGTTAAACTCTGTTCCAAGTGTTTTAAATAAGCCACTTTAGAAATAAGGATTAGCTGCTTGGTCTGCTTTTAGTTATAGGACAGACTCTCCAGAATAGAGCCAGGTGCATGAGAGACTAAGGATTTTTGAGTGTCTCAATGAATGACAAGCATGAGAACAAATGCAAAATGACCCGTCAAGAAGGGAGAGCCATTTGGGATTCTTTTTCCAGATGTTAAGCTCTCAGATGCTTAGTGGAAAGGATAACTGGCTGCTGTCCAGTGTCCAATGACAGATCATTAATTATGCCAGGTGTGGTGGCTGGAAGCTGTATGTATCCCTGAAAAACACGTTCTTAAATTTAATCCATTCCTGTGGGTGTGAGCCCATTGTAAATAGGACTTTTGGATGAGGTGACTTCAGTTAAGGTGTGGCCACCTCAATTAAGGATGGGTCTTAGTCCTATTACTGGAAACCTTATAAGCAAAATGAAATTCAGACAGAGAGACAGAGAAAGCCACAGAAAGCAAGAAGCTGAGGATCAACAGAACCCAGAAGAAAGGGAGTGACCAGGAGATGCTGCCATGTGCCTTGCCATGTGACAAGCTAAGGACCAAAGACTGGAAGCCAGCCCCAGAATGCTACAGTCTTCGGGAAGAAAGTATCACCTGAATGACTCCTTCATTTGGACTTTTTCCCAGACTCAAACTGTGAGCAAATAAATTCCCATTGTTTAACTTGACCCACTTCATGGTGTTTGCTTGAACAGCCTAGGAAACTAAAACAGCAGGGAACGGAGGTTCTTCTGTTTACTCAGGAAAAAAAAAAACCACCAAAAGCCTTCACTTCAGGCACTCAATAGTTCCTCAAAATAAATTCTCACTATTACTCTTTGCTCAGTTTGGGCTGCCTTCAAAAGCCTGCTCTTTTGGTTGACTTTGACTTGATGTCATCTGAACATATTTGCCAGGGGGAGCTCCCTACATGTTTCGTTGTAGTGTAACTATTTAGTAGGACCTTGCTTTGCTGTTTCCCAACATGGAAGTTTACTCTTTGCACTACAGTGGTAAACCAAAGTAGACATTTGTGAATTCAGTCAGCAAGCAATTAAGTCCGTATCGAGTGCACAGCCTATAATAGGCGGTACTGGTTGATTCTAAAGAATTTGAAGAGGACTTCTGTAAGCATTTGGTTCTCCTTTCCAAATCTACCCATCTACATTTTCCACTGTGATCCTCTGGCTGGTGCTCAGTAGATGTATTTCTCCTTTGTCAGCTGGCTCCAAATTTAGTGCTACCATTAGAGGGGAAAAGAAAGATATTGGAGGGCAGGAAAAGAGGAGAGAGGACTTATTACTTCCTATTATCTTGCTGCTCTTTTCTCCATCCTTCCAGCAAAAGTACTTCACCTGGGAGCTTCAGTTGGTTCCAGTTTCCAGCTTCTCTTCATACTTCTAGAAACAGTCTTATTGTAGTCCCACTTCATCCAGGGAATACCCCTTCCTCAATTCCTTTAAACTTCTGACACACCCACAGAGG
The DNA here is from genome assembly GCF_015220235.1 of Choloepus didactylus. NCBI lineage: Eukaryota > Metazoa > Chordata > Mammalia > Pilosa > Megalonychidae > Choloepus > Choloepus didactylus. Next base: position 1,090,416 of record NC_051334.1, on the reverse strand, counting down.
CTGGTGGTGTCCTTCATTTGAAAAGCCCCAACTCTGCAAATCCATCTTCCAAGCTTCTAGGATCAAATAAGCCCAACTTCTACCTTTTGTCAACCCAAAACCACTGTCTGCTAATTCTTGACTACCTCTATACCCCCCTATTCTTTTTCAGTCCTCCCACACTTGTTGAAATAATTTCCTATATTAAATACTCTCTGTTAAAAGAACTAGTGAGGTTTCTTTTCTCTAAAGACCTCTTAACTGACACTGCTGTTGTGTTAGTTTCCTATTGCTACTATAACATATTACCACAAACTTAGCAGTTTAAAACAAAACTCATTATCCCCTTGTTGCCAAAGTCTGGCCTGGCCTGGCTGAATTCTCTGTGCAGGGTCTTGTCCATGGTGTTGGCAAAGGCTCAGGTTCTGGTCTGGGGCTGTGTGTCTTCGAAGCTCGCTGGTTGTTGGCAGAATTCAGATCCTTGGCACTGTGGGACTGAAGCGCCCATTTCCTTGACACATGGAAGCCGACATCTTTAAGCCAGTAATGGCACATGGAACACTTCTTGTGCTCCAAAGCTTTCTGGTTTCCCTTTCTTTCACATCTCTCTGACTTCCTCTTCTACCTCTGCTTTTAAGGGCTTAAGTGATTGCATTCTGTCTACCCACTAATCCAGGACAACCTCCCTATTTTAAGGTCGCTGAGTAGTAATCTTAGTTACATCTGCAAAATCCCTTTGGCCATGTAATGTAACATATACATGGAGGTGACACAAAACCAAAGACAAAGGTCATGGGTGTCAAGATTCTGCCTACAAGTTTCCATTCTCGTAAACTGTCCAAACTGATAGAGAAGCAAATGGTGTACGAATCAAATGCCATGTAAACTTGAAGTTCCATTAGGGTAATAATGTACCCTAATTGTTAAGGACACAATCCACTATGATTAGTGCTCAGTGAAGAGAGTATATGGGCAAATGCAACACTGGTGGATGCTGAGTGGAGCCCAAAACAATGAAAGTCAGAAGAGTTGGAGGTGGGTCTCAAGGGGCCAGTGTGGATTAATGGAAAATAGCCAACCTAGTGGTCAGTCTTATAACTGTCTGGGAACAACCAACTGGACATCTTTCTTGTGCAGCTCCCCCAATACCTAAAAGTGGTTGATCAATATTTTCTGACAGCACCAATAATCTAATATTTTAGGAAGTCTTTTTAAAACTTTTTAAACTTTTGGAAATTGAAGTATTCATTCAAGTCCCAAATGGATAACCCATCCTTCACCCCCCATTCCCCAATCATTGGTATCATCAGTTAAAACAGTTTAGGAGACATAAAGCCGTAGTGCTGATTTTAATGAAGGCTTGCCAGGTTATAAGCACAGTTAACTAGGGGTGCCTTAGAGTTCTGTGGCTAAACCTTAGGTCGAGACTGTATGTGGCATTCAAAAGCAGGGCTGATTAAGCTGCCTTTTGGCATGTTTTGCTGACTCCCGTATTTCTGTCAGGCTCAGAAACCTTGCAGAAAAAATAGGGCAGCTGCTTGAGCTGCCCAATCATTATGTCTGATGAAAATAGTCCAATTTACACTTTTAGGTAGACACACAAACCACTCTACAGGTGGCTTAGAAGTTTTGATTGAAGGCAAAAAATAGAGCAAAACCCCCTGATGTTGAGAAACTATGTTAGAGAAAATAGACATTTCAAAATGTAGTCATTAGGTCAAGTTGAATAAGACAAGAAGTTGCATTTGATTACATGGCTTGCTACAATCTTGCTCCTAGTGGGCCGACACGGAAGTGATTCATGGTCCAATGTTCTAAAAAGTGATTCTGAAGGGACTCAATGAATTCAGTTTTTCCCCTCTCTTGTCTCAAGCAAACGCTAATTGTTAAATTTGATTCAGTCCACATGTTCAGGAAACAAAACCCCAAACTTACTGTGCTTTGAACTTTTATTTTGTGGACCACAGTTTCAATTTTAAAACAAAAGTAATTTTACCATTCGGGGGATTCTTATGATGAGCAAGAAAAGTAAATCAGCCACCCCTCCCACTAAATCAAAGTAGCAGACATGATTAAGGTAATGATTTTTAAACTGAATATCACTCTAACATAGTATGTAACCATGCCAAAGTTTGCATTTGAAAGTGGCCCAAATGAAGTATGTGTTAAAGCCAGAAATATAATTCAAAAGGTCTAAGTGGAAACATTCAAGTACCATTTCGGCAAGTGGCTTTGGATGCTCCATTGGGATACAGTCGGCTGCTTTTGCCACACAGTCTGTAGGCTGGCTTTGTTTCTAACGCTGCCTGGCATCACCCCTGGCACACAATTTCTGCTTGTACATAAGCTCCAGTTGGGTCTTCTGGGCTTGCTCATAAAAGGGTGCTGGCTGATGTGTTTATCCTCCTCTTCTCAGGGTAAAAGAAATAATGAGCTGTCATGAAGATAGGATCCTAGACACCACTTAAATTTCTGTCACTGCCCATCGTGTCTGCATTCACAGGGGGCTTCTGAATTATATGTTGCCATGGTAAGAGACTGTGAACTTGGCAGAGCTGCCTCGTTCCTTCACTTCTTGGGGTTAATGCTTGCTTGCAACTGAATTATCTCTCCGCAGGCAATACAAGTGCATGCATAGAAAGTGGCCAAATTTCTAGGTGGTGTGGAGATATGAAAATGCTGAGTGCCCTGTAATTTGGAGTACTGTATTTTCATTTACTCTTTCTGAATTAATTAACTTAAATTTTTAAAATCTCCTTTTTTATTGGATAAAATTACGTCCTTACTATTTATTCTTAAATAACCTCCCAGCCCTTACTTATTAATTTTTGTATGAGTAAAGAAGGCACTTATTCTATCCTTTTGTAGAAGAAGACCATGCATTTAGCATGGTAGAGTCCTTGATGTTGCTTGCTCAGCAAACTCTTTTTTTCTTTTGGCAACACTTTGGGGAACGGTGCCTCCTTTGCTTCTTCTGGTCAGATGAGATGGATAGCCCAAGAGATGGCTGATATTGGCCAAGGAAACTATGTATGGGCTGAAGTTGGATCACCTGGGACATCCTTGAATCTTATCTTTCCTGACAACTGCTTGTTCAACTTTTACTGCTATTCTGCAAGAGACCAATCTCCATCCCATAAGTTCTTTTATTTTTTTTTAACTTAGCCAGACTGAGAGCTGATATTGCTACCCCAAAAATGTTGATACACCTGGTAACTAATAGAAATCAAATGCAGCAAAAGCCATAAATCTAACATCAACTTACTTATAAATAATAATCAGTTTTCTTTACTTTTAGGCATTGATCATGTGATATGTACAAGGCTCTAAGCTAAATGTCATGGAGAATATGAAGTTTGGCAAGAAAAATGCATTATTTTAGATTCATAATCAAGAACAAAAAATAAGAGGAATACACAATGACTAAAAAAGCAATAAATTAATTGAGAGTGAATCATTCAATTTAGTCAAAGTACAAGATTTTAAGAAAGACAGTGAAAGATGGGATTAAGAATGCATCTTCATTCACTCACTCATTCTTTCATTCATTCATTCATCATATTGTATGCCATGATAATCTTCAGGCACCCGGGAACCAAAGAGTCTTCCAATCCTTTAAACTGGAAGTTCTGACTTTCTTATTTATAGAATAAAAGTTCTTTATTATTAATATAAAATTATTTAAAATATACTCAGTGTTGGACAAAGTGACATAATTGGAGGGAGTGGTACCATATTGTTTCTACTACATTTCCTCATTAGTAAGTGCTTTGCAATTTGTCACACAAATGACCAAACGTTTTCCAGTGAATCATTTGCCCTCAAAAAGATGAAGCATAAAACAAAGCCTTATACTTGCCATTGCAAATACTGAAGTAGACATACTTCACAGTCTTGACTGCACAGATTGTGAAAAGTTGAGGTAATGCTATTATGGTATTACTGTCAAGTATTTTCAGGGGAATTTTCTTCTTTCCTCATTTTTGATGGGGTTGAGGAATTACAATGAACATAAATCTTGGTTGGTTCATCAAAGCACTTTTATAGAGCATCCTATATAGAAAGCAACCTTCCTGCAAGAAATACTTGAATAATAACAAGGTAGAATCAGACTTGTTTTTCATTTAAAACCCTTCAGAACCACAAGACTCTAAAATAGGGGCTGGCAAACTTTTTCTGCAAAGGGTCAGATAGTAAATATTTTAGGCTTTTCAGTCCATAAGGTGTGTGTGGCAACCAGTGGATTCTGCCTTTGACATGAAAGCATCTGGAGACTATAAGTAAATGAACGGGCATGGTGGCATTCCAGTCATATTTTATTTATAAAAACAGGTGGTGGCATGGTTTGGCTCCTAGGCTCCAAAAATATAAATGCACCACTTCATTCCTTTCCAATAGACAGAGCTTTTAAAGGAAAAATAGACTCCAATTTTGTGATCGACCTCTGAGGGGGGACATTCTGCAAGCTCTTATAGGATATGAATATGTGTGTCCTCTCCCCAATGGATTTTCTGCTCCAAGGTCACAGGTGACATGTTTATATTCCTTGCACCCTTTCTGGTGCCTAACACAGTTCCTTAGAGAAGGTTAGGGTGGTGGGAAGTGCTTGTGCCACCCAGAGGCCCCTTCGGGAACGGGGTCCTCCTCTCCCCAGCTGCTGGGCGTATTGTATGGACAGCTCCCAGCTGAGTCTCCTTTGCAGAAATGCCCTCAGCTGACAAGAGCTGCCCCACCCAAGGTTGTGTCCCCAGCCTGTGGGCAGCCTCATTTTATAACTGGTCCAGGCAGGGGTATACCAGTCACCCCCTACCTCACAAAGAAGGGCCATCCCTGCTTTGGGGCTCTCCATCAAATCACCTCAGTTGATGCAGCTTCATTGTAGGAACCCCTTCCTCTACCCTGTCCTATGTCCTCATCCCGAGAGCACCCCTCATTACTCTTCTTTTGCAGGGGAGATTTGAATTTGAGTTTTGGTGGAGCAAGAAGAAGAAAGGAAGGAGGCAGGAAGTGACATACAAAGGAGAGGAGTCAAGGAGAGAGGTTAAGATTGGTTTAGGGTGAATCTTATGATAATGGTTTTAAAGGACTACCCTTTAGGTGTTTACAAAACATTTTACTGGAAAAGAGTGTTTTTACTTCCAGAGTTTGGCCATGAGAATCAGTGCCCCTTGATATTAATATTAAAAGTGGGAGCCTACCAGCAAGGGATTTGCTAAAATTTTACTGGTAAATCATGAGGAGTACTTAATTAGCTACTTGTATAAAGAAGTGGCTGCTTGTATAAGATAGTAACGATAATGTGCTATGGTACTGTACCCACTCATATTTGTGCCATGAAATATGTCAGAAATGCGTCAGAAGCTAACTTCTGAGGCAGTAAATCCTGAACTGCTCAGTGTTACTCCTCTATATTTTTTAAACCCTGCAAAGAGTCTGCCTCCTTGAGAACTCAAACCAGGGTGGTAAGTATGTAATACGCAGCTATATATCAGTTAAAAATAGATCCGGTCGTCTTAGTTCGCCAGGGTGGCTATGACAAATAGGACACAATGGATTGTCTTAAAAAATAGGAATTTATTGTCTCTGAGGTTTTGGAGACTGAAAGTACAACATCAAGGTATCAGCAGGCTATGTTTTCTCCAAAGTCTGTAGTGTTCTGGTGCTGGCGCAAATCTCTGTTTGTCACGTGGCAATTTGTCTCCTCTTTTGGTTTTTACTTCCGTGTCCAATTTCCTTTGCTTGTAAGGACTTCAGCCATGTTGGATTATAGCTCACCCTCGTTCAGTTTGGGCCACGCGTTGACTAATATCTTCAAAGGTCCTATTTACAAATGTGTTCTCACCCATGGGACCAGGGCTTGGGACTTGAACATGTCACTGTAGAGGACTGATTCAATCTACCACACCTGTCATGATCTGAAATCTAGGAATTACTTCAATAGGCATCTTTTAACATTGCAATTGTTCCAGAGGTAAATCATGTCTAACAGCCATTTTTACTAACCACAGCCAGAACGTGGCAAGGAATATTTTAGCTGATTTCTAGACATTCTCTACTCTTGAGAAATTGTGTTGCATAATGCTCAACCATAATGCTTATTAATTTTTTAAGCAATTGAGTACACCATTGCTCTTTGAAAATGGGATTGTTTCCAATGACTAAGTGCTCTTTTCCAGTTGAAACAGTTCCTAGAGAAGCTGAAAGTGTTGAGTTGCAATAACCAGAAGTGTATTATTTGTTTTAGACTGCCATCATCTAGAAAGCAAAGATTTTGTCTCACTTGACTTTTAAAAACTAACTAAATTAAACTTGCAAGCATCCAGGGATTTAATCAATGACTCCCATGTGATTTATTGTCTTGCTTTGGTAGCAGAATTTCTTCTCATCCCCTCTGCCCACACTACATCTTAGATTAGTGGGTCTGTTTCATGCCTGGAGGAGATTTGAAAAGTGAGATCATTTTAGAATTTCAGTATATGGCTCAATTCTATCTAAATTTAGTAGTTCACCAGGGCTTCTCCATGTGGTTCAAAATCTATGATGGGCTTCTCTCCATGGGCAATTCTATAAAAACAGCACTTTGGCTGACGCAGAATAAATCTAGTAGCAACAAGGTTTTGCAGCAAACCAGAAAGAGGCAATGCAGTGGTGATTTTCAAGCTTCACAGCTGTTAAGGAAGGGTGTGTACAAGACCATTGTTACATAGCTTAAAAATCTAGAAGTGTTCCTAATTGCAAGCCCTTCATTTTTAGTGAATCGCTTTTAGCCTCTTTAATTTTTCAGGCATCAATTTTATCTCCCTTAATGGAACTGTCATGGGTGAATTTACCTGGTACTTATTTGAAGTTATTTATATCTGCAGTCTGCCTCTGTTCTTTTTTCAAATTATATTTTAGTAACATATATAAAACCTAAAATTCCCCCTTTAACCACATTCAGATATATGATTCAGCAGAGTTGATTACATGCACAGTGTTGAGCTGCCATCACCACCATCCGTTACTAAAACTTTTCTGTCACCCTCAACAAACACTCTGTACAAATTAAGTTTTAACTTCCCATTCCCTAGCCCTCCCCAGCCCATGGTAACCTTTATTCTAGTTTCTGACTCTCTGAATTTCCTTATTCTAATTGTATCATATCAGTGAGATCATAAAGTATTTGTCCTTTTGTGTTTGGCTTATTTCACTTTATGTGATGTCTTCAAGGCTCATCCTTGCTGTCACGTGTATCAGGACATCATTCCTACACACAGTTGAATAAAATATTCCATTGTATGTAAAATATCACATTTTGTTTATCCATACATATGTTGATAGCCACTTAGGTTGCTTTCATCTTTTGACAATTGTGAATAATGCCACTGGGAATATCAGTGTGAAAATATCTGTTCAAGTCCCTGCTTTCAGTTCTAGAAATGAGATTGCCAGGTCGTATGGTTAACTTTCTGAGAAACCACCAAACTGTTTTCCACAGCAGCTGCACCATTTTAAACATATGAGTGGTCCTGTTTCTCTAATACTGGTTAATTTTCATTTTTTTGTAATAGCACCCATTCTAGTGAGTATGAAGTGGTAAATTGCGGTGGTCTTGATTTGCAAATCCTAAAGGCTAATGATGTTGGGCATCTTTTCATTTGCTTTTTTGGCCATTTTTATATCCTAATTGCAAAAATATCTGTTCAAGTCTTTTGCCCATTTTTTTTTTAAATTGGGTTACTTATCTTTTTGTTGTTGAGTTGTAGGGTTTCTTTATATATTCTGAAAATTAAAACTTTATCAGAAATGCAGTTTCCAAATCTTTTCTACTATTCCATAGGTTGCCTTTTTACTTTCTTGATGAAGTCTTTTGGTGCACATAAGATTTTAACTTCGATGAGGTCCCATTTATCTACTTTTTCTTTTGTTGCTTGTGCTTTGGGTATACACTCTAAGAAACCATTGTCTTACCCAAGGTCCTGAAGATGCTTCCCTTTTCTTCCAGGAATTTTATAGTTGTGTGTCTTATATTTAGGTCTTTGATCAACTTTAAGTAAATTTTTGTATATGGTGTGAGATAGGGGTCTCCCTTCATTCTTTTACATATGGATATCCGGTTTTACCAGCACCATTTGTTGAAGACACTATTCTTCCCCAATTGAGTGGAATTGGCAGGTTTGTCAAAAATCTATTGCCCTTGGAAGTAAGTGTCTATTACTGAACTCACAAACCAATTCCATTGGTCTCTATATCTGAACTTGTGTCAGTACCATGCTATTCTGACCACTGTAGCTTTGTTATAAGTTTTAAAATCCAGAAGTGTGAGTCCTCCAACTTCATTCTTCCTTTTCGAAGATGGTATCAGCTATTCTGAGTCCCTTACCCTTCCAAATAAGTCTGATGATTGGCTTTTCCATTTCTTCAACAAAGGTTATCGGAATTTTGATTGTGATTGCATTGAATCTGTAAATCATTTTGGGTAGAATGGACATTTTGACAATATTTAGCTTTCCAGTCCCTGAGCATGGAGTGTCCTTCCATTTATTTAGGTCTTCTTTGATTTCTTTTAGCAATATTTTGTAGTTTTCCATGTATAAATCCTTTACATCATTGGTTAAATTTATTCCTAGACATTTGATTCTTTTAACTGCATTTGTAAGTGAATTTTTTTCTTATTTTCCCCTCTGATTGTTCATTACTAGGTATAAAAACACTAGTGATTTTTGCCTTTTAATTACCTACCATGCCACTTTGCTGAATTCATTTATTAGCTCTAGTAGCTTTTTTATAGATTTTTCAGGATTCTCTATATAAGATCATGCCATCTGTAAATAGGGAGTGTTTTACTTCTTCCTTTCCAATTTGGAGGCATTTTATTTCTTTCTCTTGCCTAGTTGCTCTGGCTAGCACTTCCAGTACAATGCTGAATAAATAGTGGTAACAGTGGGTAGCCTTCTCTTGTTCCTGATCTTAGAGGGAAAGCTTTCAGTCTTTTACCATAAGTATGATGCTAGCAGTGGTTTTGTCATATATGCCCTTTACCATGTTGAGAAAGTTTCCTTCAAATCCTAGTTCTCTAAATTGTTTCTATCAAGAAGGTGTGCTGGGTTTTGTCAAATGCCTTTTCTACGACAGTTGAGATTATCATGTTTTTTTTCCCCTTCATTGTGTTAATGTGGTCATTGCATTAATTGATTTTCTTATGCTAAACCACCCTTGCATACCTGGGATAAATCTGTGGTTGGAGTCAGTTTGCTAGTATTTTTTTGAGGATTTTTGGATATTTATCCATAAAGTTTATTGGATATAATTTTCTTTTCTTGTGGTATCTTTATCTGGATTTTGTATGAGCGTGATGTTGACCTGGTAGAATGAGGTAAGTCATGTTCCATCCTCTTCAATTTTTTGGAAGAATTTGAGCAAGATTGGTGTCAATTTTCTTGGATTTCTCTGTGAAACCATCTGATCCTGGGCTTTTCTTTGTTGGGAGGTTGTTGGTTTTTTTTTAATTGAGATTATTCACATACCATACAATTATCCAAAGATCCAAAGTATATAATCAGTTGCCCACGGTACCATCATACAGCTGTGCATCCATCACCACAATTAATTTTTTTTTTTCAATTTTTAGAACATTTCCATTACTCCAGAAAAGAAATAAAGACAAAAAAAGGAAACTCAAATCCTCCCATACCCCTAACCACCACCTTCCCTTATTGACTCATAGTACTGGTATAGTACATTTTGTTACTGTTGATGAAAGAATGCTAAAATACTACTAACTGTAGTATATAGTTTGAAATAGGTATATTTTTTCCCTATATGCCCCTCTATTGTTAACTTCTAGTTATAGTGTCATACATTTGTTCTGGTTCATGAAAGAGATTTCTAATATTTGTACAGTGAATCACGGACATTGCCCACAAGATTCACTGTTTTATACATTCCCATCTTTTAACCTCCAACTTTCCTTCTGGTGACATACGTGACTCTGAGCTTCCCCTTTCCACCTCATTCATGCACCACTCAGCACTGTTAGTTATTCTCACAATGTGCTACTGTCGTCTCTGTCCATTTCCAAACATTTAAGTTCAACCTAGTTGAACATTCTGCTCATGATAAGCAACCACTCCCATTCTTTAGCCTCGTTCAATATCCTGGTAACGTACATTTCATGTCTATGAATTTACATATTATAATTACTTAATTTCACTGAGTCCCTGCAATGTTTGTCCTTATGTGTCTGACTTATTTCACGCAATATAGTGCCCTTAAGGTTTCTTCATCAACCCATTTTTTAAGACAGTTTTGTTCATACACCATACATTCTATCCTAACTAAACAATTGATGGTTCCCTGTATAGTCACGTAGTTATGTATTCACCACCATCACCACTATCTATATAAGGACATCTCCATTTCTTCCACAAAGAAGGAGGAAGAGTCAAAGAAGGTAGAGAGACATAAGAAAAAGAAAAAGGAAAGAGGGAAAAAAATGACAGCTAGGAAGCAACAAAAGGAAAGATAGCATTAAACTAAAGTAGAATAAAGAGTCAGACAACATCACCAATGCCAAGAGTCCCATACCCCTCCCTTATGTCCCCCTCTTATATGCATTTAGCTTTGGTATATTGCCTTTGTTACATTAAAGGAAGCATAATACAATGTTTCTGTTAATTATAGTCTCTAGTTTGCATTGATTGTATTTTCCCCCCAATACCTCCCTATTTTTAACACCTTGCAAGGTTAACGTTCATTTGTTCTCCATCATGAAAAAACATATTTGTACATTTTATCACAATTGTTGGGCACTCTAGGTTTCACTGAGTTATAAAGTCCCAGTCTTTATCTTTCCTTTTTCCTTCTGGTGTCCCACATGCTCCTAACCTTCCTCTTTCAACCATATTCACAGTCATCTTTGTTCAGTGTACATACATTGCTGTGCCACCATCACGCAAAATTGTGTTCCAGACCTCTCACTCCTGTCTTTTCCTATCTATCTGTAGTGCTCCCTTTAGTATTTCCTATAGAGCAGGTATCTTGTTCATAAACTCTGTCATTTTCTGTTTGTCAGAGAATATTTTAAACTCTGCCTCATATTTGAAGGATAGTTTTGCTGGATATAGGATTCTTGATTGGCAGTTTTTCTCTTTCAGTATCTTAAATATATCGCACCACTTCCTTCTTGCCTCCATGGTTTCTACTGATAAATCTGCACATAGTCTTATCAACCTTCCTTTGTATGTGATAGATCGCTTTTCTCTTGCTGCTTTCAGGATTCTCTCTTTGCCTTTGATGATTGATAATCTGATTATTAACAGTCTTGGCATAGGCCTATTCAGATCTATTCTGTTTGGGGTTCACTGTGCTTCTTGGATCTGTAATTTTATGTCTTTCATAAGAGATGGGAAATTTTCATTAATTATTTCCTCTATTATTGCTTCTGCCCCCTTTCTCTTCTCTTCTCCTTCTGGGACACCCATGATATGTACATTCATGCACTTCATGTTGTCATTTAGTTCCCTGAAGACATTGCTCATATTTTTCCATTCTTTTCCCTATCTGTTCTTTCATGTGTAGTATTTCAGTTGTCTTGTTCTCCAGTTCCTGAGTGTTTTCTTCTGACTCTTGAGATCTGCTGTTTTATGTCTCCATTGTGTCTTTCATCTCTTGTGTTGTGCCTTTCATTTCAATAGATTCTGCCAGTTGTTTTTCTAGACTTTCAATTTCTACCTTATGTATGCCCTGTGTTTTCATTATATGCTTCATCTCTTTTGCTGTATCTTCCCTAAACTTTTTTAATTGATTTAGCATTAGTTGTTTCAATTCCTGTGTCTCAGTTGAAGTGTAAATTTGTTCCTTTGACTGGACCATAACTTCATTTTTCTTAGTGTAGGTTGTAGTTTTCTGTTGTCTAGGCATCTGGTTCCCTTGGTTACCCCAATCAGGTTTTCCAGACCAGAACGGGCTCAGGTCCCAGAAGGGGGAAATAATCGGTATCAGGTATCCCTGTGGGTGTGTCTTAGAAGACTGACAGACTTTCCTGTGAGGCCTCAAGCCACTGTGTTTTTCCTAACCTGCCCAGCAATAGCACCTGTCAGCCTGTTGCTCCTGACTGGTGTAAGGAGGTGTGTGGCCTGCTTCGTTTCTGTTTTGGCTGTTTTCCCCCAGGCTCTGGGGTCTGGTTCTGAATGGAAGGCAGGTAGTAGAGCTGGGCACTGCCTCCTTCCTCTTAGGGAATATACACCCCCTAGGGAATTATCAGCTGCATTTAAATAGGTTCTTTGTCTCTCTGACTTGGCTATCTCTGCCCTTGTCTGGGTCAGAGTGCTGTGAACTGAAAATGGCTGAGGTTTTCTCCACTGAGCCAGTCATGTTGAGAGAGAGAAAAGGGAACAGAAAGACCCCTTTCAGGGCCAGTCCATGGCCCCCAGTTTCACTCATCAACCAGAGATGGCACCTGATCTTCTGGGCTCCCCCTCCCAGGACAGAGAAGTCCCCTGGCTCTTCAAAGTCAGTCATCACTAAAAGCCTCTGTTTGCTTGTTGGGGATTTGTAGCTTGCATTGAGCAGTACATATTTGCCAATTAAAACCCCAGTTGGAGCTGGACTGAGGTATATTTGCTTGTTTAGAGAGTGCTGCTCTCTATCACAGTGAGGCTTTGCAGTTTGGACTGCCATGGGGGATGGGCTCCCAGTTCAGGTCTGCAATTTCTACTCACAGATTCCATGCTGCAATCTCAGGCATTCCTCCCAATCCAGGCTAGTGCATGATATGTGGACAGTCACAGTTGTCCCCCAGCAGTTATTCCAGATCATTTACTAGTTGTTCCTGTTGTTTATTAGTTGCTCCAGGGGGGACTAACTTCCACTCTTCTCTGTGCTGCCATCTTCTTCTGTCCCTTGTTGGGAGGTTTTGATGACTGAGTCACTCTCTTGTAATTGGTCTGTTGAGGTCTTCTATTTCTTCTACAGTCCATGTAGGTTGCTTTTTGTCTTTCTAGGAACTTGTCCATTTCCTCTACATTGTCTATTTTGTTGGCATACAGTTGTTCATAATATACCCTTATGAGGTTAGTTCTATTTTTTTAATTCTCTATTTTATTTTATTTTTTGTCTCTCTTCTTTATTGTGTGTGTTGTTTTTTTATGTTTTAATTGATAATTTTCTCATTTATGTTCTGTATATTTAAAATATACTTTCCTTGTGGTTATCCTGGGGTTTGTATAACACAGCTGTGCCAGTTTGGAGCTGTTAGAGACCCCAGAAGAGCCCTGATGTTTTAATCCAATCTTGTGGGGTGGGGCTTTTGATTGAATATTTCCATGGAGGTATGACCCTGCCCATTCAGGGTGGCTGATAATTAGATCACTGGAGTCCTTTAAGAGAGCTCATAGAGAGAAGGAGCTCAGGGAAACTGAGAGAGACATTTTGGAGAGAAGCTACAATATGTAATCCAGAGTTTGACCCCTGGAGAAGCTAAGAGGTGACACAGACCCAGATGCTTGAAGATGCAGACAGAAGGACGTTTGGAGATGCTAAACTAAGAGATGAAGTCCAGAGTTTGCCCCAGAGATGCTAAGAGAGGACCCCCAGATTATTAGAGAGAAACACCCTGGGAGAACCAAGCAGAGAGCTGAGAGAAGCCAAGAGAGACAGAAGCCCAGAAACATTTTGGAGATAGCCATTTTGAAACCAGAACCTGGGAGCAGGGAACCAGCAGATGCCTCCACGTGCCTTCCCAGCTGACAGAGGTGTTCTGGATGCCATTGGCCTTCCTTCAGTGAAGGTATCCTCTTGTTGATGCCTTAGTTTGGCTACTTTTGTGGCCTTAGAACTGTAAATTTGTAATATAATAAATCCCCTTTGTAAAAGCCAATCCAATTTTTGTATTTTGCATAATGGCAGCATTAGCAAACTGGAACAACAACCTAAGTCTATAGCCTACTAATTTGAAAATATACCAACTTATTTTCATAGCATACACCTTCTCTGCTCCCATATCTCACCATTTCCTCTTTTCATGTTGGTTTTGCCCCACATTACTTCTTTTTTTCAGGATATATGATTATTTCTTATGCAACTGTATTTTAACTCTTATAGGCATTAAAGAATAGAGTTATATATTGAGGATACTATTGGGTTTTGCATTTACCTATTTAGTTACTTTTACTGAAGATCTTCACTTTTCACTTCATACAGTTCCAAATCACTGTCTTCTGTCTTTTCCTTTCAACCTGAAGGACTCCTTTTAGCATTTTTTGTAAGGCAGGGTTTTTTGTGTGTGATTAACTGTCTCAGTTTTTGTTTATTTGTGACTGCCTTAAGCTATCCCTCATTTTTGGAGGACAGTTTTGCCAGATAAAGATTTTTGTCTGGCAGTTTTCTTCCATGGTTTCTGATGAAAGATCAGCACTTAGTCTCATTGAGGATCCCTTGTATGTGACAAGTCGCTTTTCTCTTGCTGCTTTCAAAATTCTCTCTTTATCTTCAGTATTTGGTATTTTGATTACTATGTGTCTTGGAGTAGGTCTATTAGGGTTTATCCTGCTTGAAGTACATTGCATTTCTTGGACATGTATATTTATGTCTATTGTAAGAGTTGGGAAATTTTCAGATATTATTTCCTCAAATATTCTCTCTGCCCCTTTTCCTTTCTCTTCTCCCTCTGGGACACCTATGTTGTATATGTTGGTATGCCCTGCAGGTATCTTAGACACTGCTCAGTTTTTTTCTATTTTTTTCTCTATCCGCTGTTCCAATTGTATGATTTCAATTATCCTGCCTTCTGGTTCACTGATTCTTTCTTCTGCCTGTTCAAATCTGCTGCCATGTGCCTCTGGTGTATTTTTAATCTCCATCATTGTGTTTTTCATCCTCATCATTTCTGTTGTTTCTTTTTAAACTTTCTAATACTTTTTTTCAATCACACTTTGTTTTCTTAATATCCTTTAGCTCTCTTGTCCATATTTAGTTTTTTTCTAGCCATCTTTTCCTTCATCTCCTTGAACTGATTTAGGAGACATGTTTGAACATCCTTGATTAGTTGTTTCAAAGCCTGGGTGTCCTCTGAAGTTTGAATTTGTTTTCTGAGTCAGGGTAAACCAGGATTTGGAAAACAAGTTTGTTCATCCAAGTCCTATCTTTTATGAGTCTTAGAGACTTCAGTAATATCCCCTGTCATCTTTGGGCTTTGCGGATGGAATCATATTAATGCTTTAAGGTTGTCTACACACAGTGCCCACTCTGGCTTCTAATTGCCCTTTCCTCCCTCGTCCAGATCTTTTCATGCTCTGTTATGACTTTATTGAAATACATGGACTGGAATAGTGTGTCACATTCTTATTGCAGTATAAAATATATATTTTTAAATATACACTTGTTTTGTCTGACCTTTGTGGGGAATTTGCTCAGACTACTTAACATTTTTACCAGTGTTTGGCTAAGTTGCAATATGTGTAAATGCTTAAATGGTGAGAGGGCATGATTCTTTAAAACAAAATGTCCTAATATGAACTTACTGTGAGTCAGGGAGCATTACACCAAAGTTGACAATGCAGTTGTGAAGAACAGATTCAAAACTCAACTAAATGCCTTCCTCAAGCTGGCTGCTATGTTAAATATATTCAGCCAAAGAGGTAAACCCGTGTTAACTTAGATATCCCTGCCAGGTACAGACATTTTCTGGATTCTTCCTGTAAGGTCAGCACTGATCTGAAAGTCAGAAAGGTCAAATGAGTTCAGATATGCCAAGTTGCTAGAATAAATTAAAGAAAAAAAAAAGAATACTGACTCTAGTCTAATAGTTGTTTTCTTGTTTAAGTAAACAGTAGCAATACAAAGTGGGTGTTCTTAGATAGCAGGGATGTGTACAAGGGAGTTCTGTGTTCAAGACAGTCTCTAAGGGACCCATCTTTAATTCATGGTGTTTCTTCAATTCATGGTGTCCAAGGGTTTTGGAGGGTTGTGGGGAGGGTCATTTATATCTCATGCAGCAGAAAGGGGGAAAGAGCATGGAGGAGAACCATGGGAGATTGTTATGGCCAGGCTGGGAAGTGGTATGTATTCCTTCTGCTCCCAAACCATTGGCTAAAATGTCATCAAGCAACAGCACTAAAGTGTAAGGAAGGCTGTGAGGGGCTGTGAGTGGCTGTGTAGTCAAGTGCCAATGCATAAGAGGAAATGGACTTGGGGAATAGCCAGCAGACTTCATAAGTGGCCTCCTTGTCCATTTGAGTTTAGACTTTTCAGCATGGAGCCTGGATTTCAGCTGAGAACAAAGCTCAACTCTCCAACGAGTTTGGGAGGATCTAGGGGAAATTAAGTGTCATCATGGAACGAGCCAAGGAGTAGTGTCCAAAGAAACACAATAGCATGTAGAATTAAATGCCACATCTCTCTCATGCCAAACATTGGAAGAAGACTAGAATTCTAAGGAGATAGAGAGGACAGCTAGAAATTTAAATGCTTCATAACCTGAAATGCAAAGCTTTGTGAAGGTTGATGGCAAGGTTGAATCTAGAAAGAGAAGACGTTGCAGAATTCTGCACATCCTTAACTTCCAGGTGGGGAAATGTTAATATGGCAAAAGTGGGAAAGCAAGCCAGTAGTGGAGAGAGTTCATAGGAGTCTCCATTCTGGTCCCAGGTTTAATATTTCTTTAGGTCCCATTACAAATTAAATTTTCTCTGAACATTATAATGTAAATACAAGTCCTTGTTGTAAAATCACTATTTATATGTCCTCACACCCCTTTTCCTTGGTTTTAAGGGTCATTTCTATGCAGATAGATTCCAATGTACATACATCCACTTATTTTCTAGTTCCTAATTTTCCAACAGCTCTTCAATATTTTCCTTTGGGACAAGTACAAAAAGTAACATTTAAATACATCATGAATATATGTCTAAATATTCCCCCAAATATGGAATTCCATATGGCGCGCGCACACACACACACACACACACACACACACACCACAATCCATAAACAAATTAAAAGGCAAATGTAAATCTAAGGGAAGGGGAAACTAATTGCAACAATATTTCTGATCAAGAGATTAGTTTTCTTTCTAAGCTAAGGTCTCTTACAAATGAAGAAGAAAATATCACAATTTTGCCCAAATGTGGGCAAGGATGTGAACAGGCCATGCAAAGAAGATGAAGGACAAATGGCCAATTCTACTTATAATTGAAGAAATGAAAATAAAGGCCTGTTGGCATGGTGAAGGTCAGAAGTTCGGTAATACTTAGTGTTGACAAAGGGGCCGAAAAAGATTGGGCTGGGTCGGGTCAGCTCTGCACACCCAGCCCTGCCTGGAGAGAATCCTTCCAGTTATTCCCAGGCCATTTAGTGGATTAGGCAAGAATTGAGCTGATGTAATCATTCTGGCCTGGCAATCCATCCCAAAGTTGAGTACGAGTGGCTGCTTTTGCTCATTCCCCATGAAATCACTTATGGTATAACATAATGCATGCTTGCATGATAATTATTAAAACCGTGTCATGGAAACTGTGATTTGTTTTGCAGGTTGTTGAAAATAATAGCTGTTAGCAAGGTGTTAAACTTAGAATAGGATACAAGTGCTCTTTGACTCATTTTTGAAAATTATCTTTATATGCCTTACAAAAGTGCCACCATTGAAGAGTAAACACAATCCTGGAGAACGTAAGCATTTAAGCTGTGTGACAGATGGCCGCTACTCATTTCTTGATGCATCTTGTCATGGAAATCTAACAGAGAAAACACTAATAGCAATGCCACTAATCGAGTGCCTTTTCCCTAGAATCTTTGAATACTTGACAAACATTACATAATTGATGCTTGAATATTAATCAAACATCCACAGGAACTGGGAGAAGAACAAAGTGTTGGCCTTCTTGTCCTGTGGCTGCAATTGCAGCTCCCGTATTCACCTATGGGTGTGGTCTGAGCATGGGAAGAAGTTAAATATTACAGACACGGTGCCCCATTGTGCATGGATGTCAGCATCACATGGCAGGGACGAGGAGAAAGAAGAAGAGGGAGATGAGGAAGAGAGAAGACGAGAAGGATAGGGGAGAAAGGGGGAAAGGAGGAGGTGATGGAGGGGAAAAGGAGGAGGTGAGAGGGGAAGGGGACAGAAAGGGGAGGGAGGAGGGAGGAGAGAGACAAAGGGGGTGAAAGTGGAAGAGGAACTTGCAGTTCAAACAACCCCCACCCCAGTCCCCCATAATCCACTCTGACTTAATTTCTGTGGATTGGGGGCTCTAGATCTTTCCAACAATCCCAGGTAATCGAAATGTGCTAGACTTGTAAACCCTTATGCTCATGGGTTCTTCACCATAACTCAGCAAGTCCAAAGTGCGCTCAAAGCACTTTTCCTGCATTCTCCATGCAACATCCCAACCAGCACACACGTACCTTCTTAAAAGAATGAATGGTTTGGGGTGCAAGATTGCCAAACCATGAAATCAAGAATGAAGACAGCATTCAGGCGTGGTGTGCCTGATCAATTCTGTGATATTCTTGCAGATGGTTGCTAAGGCATTATCTTTGAATGGATAATGTGAACCAAATTACAGCCGCAGCCAAGGGCCAATCCCGTGACTGCAGAGAATCAAACAACACCTGGTTTGTAGGAAAAACGTCCTTTAATTCAAAACTCTGAAGTGAGGTTTAGGAATGTTGACTGATGGTTTTATGAGTTTCCCTTTGCATAAGGATTAAGAGACAAATAAGAAGTTTATTAACTCTAAAAGTAAGTTTTGCTTAGTAAAAGCATCAGTGGCTCTCATGAGTGTTTGAGACTGGAATAAAGTTACAGGAACCTGAACTTTCTCTAATACATCAATATATAGTTGGTGCTGTGATGACTGCAGGAAATTAATGGCTGGAGCGTGTTGGAGCAGCTGTACTTCCAGGTCTTAGCACAATCAATCCACCTCATTTGATGATAAGACCCAGCAAACTGAGCCTGAAAACCAAAACCTCCGTAGTGGAGCAGTTTCTAAACAAGAACCCTAAAGAGAGATTAATTACCACTGCACAGCTAAAGGGAGCTTGGAAATGAAACTCCCTGGTTAGCTCCCAACCTTGCAACAGTAATTAAAAAAAAAAATCTGCTCACGTCATTTGGGGGACATTTTTCTGGATACTAGTTTGAATGGAATATGATCCTGTATATCTTTTTGTGCACTTTTGTGATAAAGTGTTAAAAAAGGAGGATAAATCAAGTCGATAAATCAAATCCAAGCATGAATTGCCCCACCATGTGATGTTGCTGCACTTTGCTAGCCTTGTCTTTTCCTTAAAGAAAATTTGAAAGGATGATGTGCTTGATGATTTAAGAGTTTGTCTTTAGAATTCTAGTAAATTGTATCAAACAATACTAAAAAATATGTGATCCAGATAATTACTGATTTAGTGAAACTCCATAGGTTATTTATTAATTTTGTTAGTAGCACATGAATGACGTCTACGTGGCATGGGTATAAGCCAGGTTTTCTCGTCCTTGCACTGCTGACATTTGGGGCTGGGGAATTCTTTGTTGTGGAGGGTGGAGGGATGTCCTGGGTATTGTAGGATTGTTAGCACACTCCCTGGCCACTGCCCATCAGATGCCAGTAGCTCTCCCCCAATTTGTGACACTCAGAAATATCTTCAGATATTGCCAAATGTCCCCTGGAACACCCAGGTCAAGAATGACTGACATAAACAACACAATACGTGTTATTCTTTAAACTGAAACTTATTTGCTGCACCAGTAAATATTGATAGCCTGGGAATTAAATGCATTCTTATAAGTCCTTACTCATAAATACAACTCCATCTGCCAAATTCTCATAAAACACACTCTAGCATTTTTTAAAAGTTTTAACAAAAATGTGTGGCTCAATTCTTTTCCTACATGTCCCAGGCTCTTTACCTGGAGTCGTCTGTCCTCTGTTAAAACCAGTGTGCTGTGGCTTCTGCTAGCTTGTCCTGCTTGCCCTTGAGTGATGACAACGTTATTCTTAGCATTTTGAAAAAATAAAATTTAAAAACCAGTAACTGAAGTATGTTTGGCACCAATCCATTGGTGTGATAAAAATGAAATTGAAAATATATTTTATTTAAAGACACTTTAGTGCAACAGTTCTTCAGGGATTTTTCATGGCTTAGTCATAATATGATTAAGGACCAAGAGATGTAGGCATGAAAAACATACTTATTCAACTTTGTCCAACTTCTGAATATTCTGCGGTTTCAGAATGCAAGTTTCATCAGTATTCTGCCCCCTCTAATAAGCCCAATGATGAACAGGAATTTTATGGATTGAATTGTGTTCCCCAAAAAGATATGCTCAAGTCCTAACTCTTGGTCCTGTGAATATGCTTTTATTTAGCAATAGTCTGAAGAGGTGATTAGTTAACTGGGTAAAGGTGGGACCTAATCTCATACTAGCAGTGCCCTTACAAAGGGGAGAGCTGGACATGGGGGGGACGGAGAGAAGGCAGCTCTGTGTTGGTGGCAGAGACTGAGTTATGCCTCAAGCTAAAGAACACCAGGGATTGCCAGCCACCACCAGACCCTGCAGATTTGGAGGAAGTGTGTCCGTGTTGACACCTCGATTTCAAAGTTCTGGCCTCCAAATCTGTGAGACAGTAAGTTTCTGTTAACTGGCCAAGTTGGTGGCACTTCATTATGGCAGCCCTGGAAAACTAAGACAGGGCGATTGGGGGCCCTCTGAGCAGAGAGAACTGAATAAATGAGAGACTCCCGGAATCCAAGAGAGCTGGGTTCATATGTGACCTGGAACTAAACCATTTCACCTCTCTAAGCCTCAGTTTCTGATCAGAAATGTGGGGTGAAGGGGTGCCTTATGCAGGGTTCTATGAGGAATAATAAAAGGTGGCTGAATTTGGCAAACGTTAGGTGTTCAATAAATGCTACTTCTCTTTCTCTACACCAAGATTCAGGTTTGCTGATTTGCATGAGAAGACAGTGCAGGGGACCGAGCTGGACTGAAACCATGGGCATTTCGAGCTCAGAGGGAAAGTAGAGGTGATCAAGGGTGATTGATATCTATCCTTAGCAGGATGGCTGCATAGCAACTAAAAAACATGGGTCTGGAAGGACCTGTGTTTCCTGGTGTGGAAGATAAAGAAAAAGCCATGTAGAGAAGTAGACTGATGGTCCTTAAAGATGAGATACTTTGTCGGTCCTGGTAAGGACCCATTATTTTCTTGTTTTTGTTTTAACAGCGTTCCTGGGGTACAATGTATTGAGGTGTAATTTACTCACTTGGTTAATGATTTTTAATAATTTACAGAGTTGGGCAACCATCCCACAATCCAGTTATTTCCATACCCCAAAAAGAGCCCTTGTGCCCATTTGTTGTCAATCCTTCCTGCCCCCACCAGTTCCAGGCAACTAGTAATCAACTTTCTGCATCTATATATTAGCCTATTCTGAACTTTTAATATAAATGGAATCACACATTATGTGGCATTTTGCATGTGTCCTTTTCATTTACTATAAGAGTTTTGAAGTTCATCCACGTTGTAGCCTGTCTCAATACTTCACTATTTTATTCTTTTTCATTGATGTGATGACATCGGTTGCTCTAAAACTTTAGATTTAGCAGGTATAGGAAGGATGTATTTATAGGACCAATCTCAGGTCATTTTGATAATTATAAAAGAATAACACATGTAAAAAAAATCATAGCACAGCATCTGGCACAGATCATGAGCTTACAACATATTGGTTTTATAGTCATGATCATCAACATAATTAATTACCTTTTTTTAATGTTGTTATCACCACAGACTTTATCAACTTAGAGAAAATAGCATGTGACCTTCTCTGTGTAGTCATGATTTACAGGAACTTTCATAAAAGTTTTTATTTGTTTTTGGAGCCTTATCACCTAAAATGGATTCCTAGAACTAGTAGGTATTTGACAATTACTTTTTGAGTAAATGAATGAAAATATGGATGGTGAATCCCTAGGACCTAATGTGGTATCTGGTGTATAGTGCTGCCCTCCAAGTATTTGTTGAATGAATGAATGAATGAATGAGTGAATGAAGAGGTGATAGTTCCAAAATATTGCACACTTAGAACCAGGAGTTGAAAAACTCAAAGGCATCTGATTCTTATATTTTCTATGCTATGACCCAACATTCTATATGTTTCCCCTGAGTTGTTGTCTAAATGATGAGGTGCTGGGATTTGAGGCACACTTCAGAAATGTTTGGAAGTAGTTGTTTAAGTAGAAGAAAAGTGAAACATGTGGATTGGAGAAACTTTAGTTTGGCAAGGATGGACTCTGTATCCTGGTCAAAGGAGGGAAAGAGGACTTTATTTAAGAGCATTAATATTGTTCTTTCTTGCACAAGTTCAGGAAACCTCTTGAACCAGCAAACGCTTAGCACTTGGGGATCTGATGCAGCTTTTTAGGGGTTTGGCCTCTCTTCACCCTGGAGAATCACTGTGTAAAATGAGAGGTGGAGTTGATAGATCTGTCATCCTGGGGAGTGACAGAGGCTGTGGGAGAAAGACTCAGATACTGGGCTGTAAAGACAGGGAAAGAGATCTCCAGGGGACAGTAAGGCTGACAAACACCAGGGCCTGGTTAGCTCTAGCAGAAAGGAGCAATAACAAAAGGGTTTAGCGTTTGATGTATAGAAGACGTATTTAATAGTGCGGGGAGGAAAAATGGTTTCAAAATAAACATTTCTCAAATTAATTTTGTGTTGTTTCAGTAGAGTTGTCTGTGATTTGGTGGGCCCTCAGGTGTGGGTGTAATTTTGTTTGCTTATGATGTATGATTGCAGAAAGGTGTTATTCCCGAAAAGCCATCAAAATATAATTAAAAAGTTGGCAGAGGTGATGTCTCACTGCTGGCTTTGTTTATTTTTTTAATAAAACAGAAAACCCCCGTTGTTCTCTGCCTGGAGCACGATGACCATAAACCGAGAGAGAGAATGCACACAACTGGAAAATCACACACTGGGATTTCATTGGAAAGGGTGGTGGGTTTCACTCAGGACAAGGTGCAGAGGGAGAGAGAGAGAGAGACGCCAACCCAGATATATCTACTTTTATGAAGATTCCTATCTCATTTGATTCTTAGATACCTAAAACTGATGGTGAAACAATAGCAATGGCAATCACAAAACTCTCATTTCTGGGTGGGCGGGCACGGGTGCCATTAAATCTCTCTCCGCTGGTTCACGTTGCCATTGGCGTCTTTGCAAAGACTCTTCCTTCTACTTGTATTTCATCCCTCCCCTGTTTGTGTCCATGCCAGATGCTAATTTACCCTTCAAAATCCTATTTAATATCTTCTCCTTTTTGAAGCCATCTCTCGCACTCCAGTATTGCAATTAAATCTTCCCATCCTCTGTATTTTATTTTTATCTCACAGATGAATGGACCCAATAGTTGTTTACATGTTTTCCTCTCTTACTTGGGTTTATACTCCTTAAATATAAGAACTATGTATCATTCATCCTTGGGCTCCTTAGCCCTTAGAAAGTGGCCTGAAATAAGAGATGCTAAGTAAATTTTTACTGGACTGGGTTGTACTTACATATTTGACTGTTAGGATCATAGGACTTTTCCAAATTATATACATAATAGTTAATGTAAAATACCTATAGACTTTATATTTTGAACTCTTTGCTCAGACTTTAATACTTTTCAGTTGCTTTGCTTTGTTGCTTAACTTGAAACTGATTCCTTCTACTTCATCCCCCAAGGGGGTGGTGGTGGAGACTTATGTTATTAAAGAGACATTACAAGTTTCTTCCTTTGGGGGAAACAGTTAAAATGGATTTTGGTTAGAAATGAACATGCCAACAGCTAAAAAGGATTAATTCCAGGAAGCAGGTTTAGGAGAGATTTTTAACTCTTTTCATTATAGATTTTCTTCTTTTCCATATATCCTACAGTAAAGAATCATTTATAAATAGGAAAAATAAGTATCTATAATTTATATATATGTATATACATATATAATTTATATATATGTATAATTTATATATATAATTTATATATAATTTATATATATATGTATATATGAGGAGTTTAAAGCACCTGCTGTTTTTATTATTATTATTATTATTAGTGTCATCAAAGCCATAGTTAGAATCTCTTTGAAGAACCCAGGGTTTGCGAAAATGAGGTGTTAGTATTCAAGCTGAGTAGGCAGGCTGATAGGCTGTTTAAATTTTGCTATAAGTGTGCAATTGGTGAAGGCTCTAAGAAAATCCTTATTCCCTTGGTGAATTGAAACCTGGCTAAATGGCTGTGTGAGAAGCTCGTTGTTGAGCAATCAGTGTCTGCCAAAATGTGTGTGCCGTCATGGTAGGGGAGTGTAAGCAGGAAAGAAGAATTACGGGGCGGCTTCACAATGTAGGAGAAATCTCAGGCTTGTCCCCTCCATAGGAAGGTGCACTGGTCCATCTGCCCAGCCTGAAGAAACGTTGTTTCAATCCTCCTAAATTTGAGGGTTGCTCAGTCCTTGAACCTCATCTCTGATATCCTATTTAATATCATATTTAGGTGTCCTTTCCCAGTTCCATGATTCTACATACTGAGGATTCCCAGATTTCTATCTTTGGCAGTGACTTCTCCCCTGAATACAAACCCAGATATCCAAGCGGCTCATCACAGAAATCTTAAATTTCACGTCTCAATGAATGATTGTTGCCACTTCCCCAACCTGCTTCTCCCTCCATGTTTCCAATTTCAGTCGATGGAATCATTATTCAGTTAATTAGGCCAGAAGTTTGGTGAAAATTTTCTCTACTCTTTCTCTCATATCTCACCAAGCACTGTGTCTCTTGGTTAGATGTGGCAAGTTCATGATACAACAATGTCCTCTGGATGTCCTGGCAGGCCGCAGACTGCCAAACTTCACCAATGTGAAGTCTTCATCCAGTTGATCTCACATTCCTGCATAGGAGCCTGATGTCACCGAGGGAGTGGACCATTGAGATGCTATACAGAATGTCAAGATGAACTTGATGGCAGAGAGAGAAGAGTCAAAATTTTTAGCTGAAATTCTTTCAATCCTCCCTGATGATGATTCTCTAGAAGGAACAGAGATACACTAAATGCCATTTTGACTACTGCAGTAAATGAACCACGTCTGGAGTGGTGGCTCCAGCTGGTGCTACTGCACAGTTAAGTGCGGTGGTTTGTAATCATTTTCCTAGCCCATCTGGATTTTGTGTAAACCAGACCAGTGACTCGAACAAAGATGTGACAGCACTCATGTCCCAGTATCCTTCAAGTCTTTAATGGTGAACCAAATCTCCGCAATTTCTCCCGAGATGTACTATTGCTTCTGCTTTAGGGTCTTGGCCTCTTTCAGGGATTCCACTTGGCTTTTCCCATCATAACAATCCTTGCTCCACAGGCCAGAGAATCCACATGAGGGCCCTGCCTGCTTTAAGTATTCATCCCAGCTGTACACTTGGGGGCTGCGAGAATCACCTAGCAAGTCTCATAGAAACATTGGACGCACCATGGAAAGAATTTGGATCAGAAGTCCACATCTAAGACTCCTAAACATTTCTGGGTATTACATTCTCATCAGTGTTCTGGCAAATGGGCATGGGTGCCTTTGAAGAAAATTTGCAGAAATATTTTCTCTCTGGCCTTGTAGTAGCATTGCAGGGTCTTTCCCTTAAGTTGGGAGTGGTCTCTCTGTCAGTCTGTGAGCTCTAGATCTATGAGCTAACTGAGCTCTGGAAACTGGGTAAGAGACCATGGTTTCCCACCAGTGCATTTAATGGCAGCTTTCCGTGTGCCAGAACTAATTTCTTTTTATTAAATGGGTCAAGAAATGCCACTAGAATCATCATGATCTATTAGCCTTATCCCCGAGCTGAGGCACCTGGGCTGTTGTTCTGGCCTTGTTATCCATCACGGTAATTAGACCCTCTTGCTTGTAAGGGCTAAGTGCTGATGCTTTCCTCTGCCATCCCAGAATCGAATCAACCATATAGATATTAGGGAATCCAGTCCGGTGGCTGCACTTTCCACAGTTAGTCACCTCTGGCCTGCAGATAACCACCATGCAGCTTCTAAAATATGCCCCTTCCTTGCCTGTGAATTCCTTAGTGCAGGAGTGAAGTGGGCACGGGAGGGCCCTGCCAGGAGATGGAGTCACGGGGTAGGTTCTCTGGTTTTCACATAAGCAATTTGTTCCAGTGCTCCAGCTTCCCTGACCCTCCTACCTGCTCTCAGTTCTACAGGAAGGGAGAGCTGGCAGTGCACCTTATTATGGAAGGCCATCGCTGCGTCCACTATTCCAGAGGCCAACATCTCAAACTCTTAGGGTCAGCTCTGGGTGTCTATCCAGGAACTCGGATTCCAAGGCATGTGTGACTGCCCACAGTGAATTCTCTCTGCTCCAGCCTGATGCTCTGCTCCTCCTATTTTCAGTCTTGTAGTGTCAGTCAGAAGGTGAGACATCTAAAGACATGTTGCCAACTCCAACAGATGGAGTCTCCAGCAAAGGCACGACTCACACGGGCTCTGGTGGGAAGAGGTTTTACTCACATGGAGAAGAGACAGAGCAGGGCCAGCTTCACTAGTGGATGACAGTCCTCACGGCCAGTGGGTCTCATTGTCTCATTCCCAAGCTAAGCCAGGAACATGTTCTACGTACAATGCCCGTCTTGTGTTTGGTGCTGCCCCAGTAGAGGAACCTCACTCTCTCCCTCCCAGGAACGGATACCACCGGGTGTGAGCTGGATGTCCTAAAGCATGCCCACCACAGTCAGACCGTCCCCAGTGAATATTTACATATACTCAGGACTATAGGGAAGGAATAGCCCATCAGTCCCCTTATTTACTAGGCGATTGTGCTTTATCCTGCCAGATTGACTCACCTGGCTCTGAGCACAGGATGTCTTTGTGGATCCCGGGGAAAGGTGGCTGGCCACACTAGGACTGCCCCCCACCACCTGTAGTCTTAAGATTCACACCTCCCATGTGCCCACATGTGCCATGGGAGACCCTGGAGCTGCAGCTCCTGGGATACAGGTGCTTTGTTCCCCAGGGCAGGGCTTGTGCCTCCCGGCTCAGGCTGTGATGAGGCTGTGAGGGGCTTCTGCAGATTGTGAGGTCACTGCTTGGAGGATTTAATCAGCAACTCACTTACCAGCCCCAATTTGCTCCCTTCTACTTTAGAGAGATGCATGATCTAAATCGCGAGTCCTAGGCTGTGATTCTGCATGTTTGTGCCCCAGAGTCCCAGAAAACAGAGCTGAAGGTGGAGCTTGTGTTTTGATGCTTTTCTAGGGGAAATGAGCTCTAGGAAGCAAGATGTGGTGCATTGTAGACTCCACTTCTTGCTGTACAACAACAAGTTGCTCAAGCAGACTGGACATCTCCAAGGAGGCAGAATGGAATCCCCTAGAAATGCCTGCAGGGAGAGTAAGGGAGACACAGTCACTGCCCCCATCTACGCTCAGTCTACATGGGGCTAACACTTGTGCTTCTGGTGCTTCCAGGCAGCCTCTAGTGATCCCAGAGTCCCAGGCCACTAGTTTGGCACTTCATTCAGATCTGGAAGTGGGTGGTGAGCCAGAGCATCCTCGGATCAGTTGAGGTGGACTTTGGAGCAAGAGCACTGCAGCTTCTGCTGTGGTGAGCAAGATGACAGCCATGCTGGAGCCCAGTCCTTGCCCTGGCCCTGAGAAGATGAGCTGGTGTCCACAGTGGACACCTGGCTCTCCACCATGTGTAAGCAGCCAAGGGCAGGAAGGCAGGCACAACCCATAGGGATCTTGGCAAGTACATAAAAAGTTTCCAGGATATGTGACGGTCTCTTTATTTCCCAGGACTCCTTCTACTACATCATGCAGGAATCTTATTTGAGTTTATAATCTTTTCCTTCCTCTTCCATATTTAATGGTTGAAAAGAACAAACTCATTTCCAGGTGAACCTTGTAAAGAATTAATATTAATATTATGTTGGTCATAAAAAGACTCCTAAGAAGCTCTGATCTCATGCTCTGTAATGTTCAGGTCTTTTGTTTCCGGGGGGAGCAGTCAACAAACTTTAGTTGAGTAACCCTCTAATTTCTGTGCCCTCTAATAAACCCTAAAGCAATAGAAAAGTTTCCATTTCCCATAACAATCAATGGCTCATTAATTTTTAATCTCACTTTCCACACTCTTCCAACTGCAGCTGCTTTCCCAACCCAAAGTCTTTAGTATTTCCTCGTACTTCTCTCCCTCACAAAGTCCAGATCTTGGATTATTACCAAAACCTACTGAAAGGACAAAGATATGCAACACTAGATATAGGAACAAACAGAAGAGAGCTAATTAGTGTCGGGATCTGGCAGGCACTTTCCTATAAATGGCCTGATTCCATCCTCACAGCAACTTGCAATTCAATAGTGTTACCCGTACTTTGAGGAGGAAAATTCAAACACACAGATTCTCTGGCTTTCCAACACTCATCTTTTAAATCTGCAGCTTCTTATCTTCTATTAGGGACTTATTTTTGTAACTTATTTCAAGAAGTGTTCCATTTCTCTGGTACCATACATACACCTCTCCTTTGTGGCTACTATCATTTTATAGATTCCCTCCCTCCCTCCCTTCCTTCTTCTCCTTCTCTTCCTTCCTTCCCTCCCTCTCCTTTCCCTCCTTCCTTCCTTCCTTCCTCTCTTTATCTTTTTATTTCTTTTTTTTTTAATTAACATCTCTTGGCATTACACTAAGCTTCCTGATAACACAGACTAAGTTTATTTTGCTAAAAATTGTATCCCCACTCCACATCTGTTGAATGATAAATGAATGAAGTAATCACTACAGGAGGAGACCATATAGAAAAATAAATATCTCCTCTCTTATTTCTATACTGCCCCCACCCCCACCCCCACCCCCACAATTAACCTTTGGGATAATTCTATAGGCTTGGTGTTAACAGTCCCCTTTCACAGACAAGGAAACAAAGACCCAGTTAATAGAAGAACCAGATTTTATGAGCAACAGGCAGGGATACTTTTTCCAGTTCTATTTTTACTGTACCATACATTTTCTTTTAGTAACATTTGGTCCTTGGTGTTGGAAATACACTGAGGCTTAAAAAAATTTTTTCCTAATGGGATCTGCTTGGATGGGCCAGGTGATTGTGACGTCCTTCAGCAAAGAGTGCTCCGTGGCTTGCTGATGGGATGACAGTCCTTAGAAGAGGTTGTCTGATGGTTCTGGGGGAGCGATCTGTTCTAGCAGGTTGACTGTGTTCCCAAGCATGCTTTATGTCTCCCTCCACCTCATCTGTAGCAGGTGAAAGTGGAAAATGCAAGACGTTTTATTGCTAGACTTTCCAATTGGGACTCATTAATAGAGTGCTCCCATTCCAGCAGCTAGAGTTAAAATTTGTCTGACATGCCAAAAGGAAAATTTTTGCTAAGGGGAGATTACTGCCTAAATTATATAATTAAGGCTGTGTCTCAGGAAATGGCATCAATTACCACCTAGATCCATGTTCTGTTTGCGAGAACTTCATGACAATTGTGTGATGCTGAGCTTCCTAAATTGCCAAGGAAGCTATTGTTTCCTCCTGATTTGAGCTACTTCCCTTTTTTGTTTGACTTAGGTCAAAAAGGTTTGATCCTTTCAATTATTAAAGCTGACCTTCTGCTGTGCTTGATCAAACCAATGCCTTTTTGGGAAATTAGGATTTATTTAGACAGGAAGACAATAGGCTATTCAGTGTGAAAATGGCAAGGTTCTTTACTTTGTAATGTGGCATCTTAAAAGGTCTTGGGAATTAAGGGCTGGAGTTGTCTCTTTGCCACCTCTTGGGTATTTTGTTAAAACATTTTATTCAAACATTTTAAACACTGTGTGATTACAGGATACCCACCCTGGCACCTCACCAATATAGAAGGCTAACCCCGCATTCATATTTTATAATCTCAGCATTTCCTTCAGGTTGAGACGTTTGTATCCTTGCCCTGGTATACAACATCTGTTGCACCAAAAAAAAACCAAAAATTATCAGGGAAAGTCGATATAAATGGTTCCTTAAACAGATAAGAAGATGGATTTAGTCATTACTACTTTGAATTATTTATATGATATTTTAAAATATAATTACCTAAGTGTTTAAGATCTTTTAAATATTTTAAACACAAAGACCTTTATCCTCAAAGCATTACTAAATACCTGTCTTATCAAAGAAGCTAATCTCATCGTAAAGTACAGAGGAGTGACTGTAGGCATTTTCTTTTACAAGTTCAAGTGGATGAAATTGAAGTAAGTATTTACACACTAAGGACTAAAAGCATTGGCACTGAGAGTATTAGGAAGTCTTGCTTCTAGCATTCAGGTGGACACAGCATGTACCCTTTAGAATCCTGCACAGCCAAGCACCTCTCGGCAGCTCAAGGTGCCACGGTGACCCCTTGTAAGGCCTCCATCCAGGGTTGGAGGTCCCAGCCAGTGCAGGACAGCTGGGCTCTGTGGGGGCTCGGGGTCTTCACTTGCACTCTGATAAAGGCCCCCTGGGACACAGCGTGCATTGGACAGCTTTGGCCGCCTGGAGAGATCTCCCAGGACCTGTAAATGGGACCACGCTACACTGCTCGGTCCCCTTCAGTCCTGAGGATTGATTTCCATGTGCGCTCAGTGCTGCCCCAGGACTGCCCTTTCCTGAAGTCCTCTCTCCATCCTCAGGCCATGCTCTTTCTCCAAAGCTTCCTTCATCCAGTGGCTGCTCGGTGCGGTGGACAGAAAGCCCTCCTCTCCTTTTTACCCGACTCCAGACCTCTCTGCAGGGCCACGGCAGC
The DNA here is from genome assembly GCF_015220235.1 of Choloepus didactylus. Lineage (NCBI taxonomy): Eukaryota > Metazoa > Chordata > Mammalia > Pilosa > Megalonychidae > Choloepus > Choloepus didactylus. The sequence continues at coordinate 1,059,664 of NC_051334.1, read as the reverse complement.
CTCCGAGCTCCTGTGGGGTCCACCCAGGCTCCACTCCCAGGCCCGGCAGCCAAGCTCCTTCCTCCACCTGCTTCCATGCCCTCTCCTCCCTCCGGGGAGTGCGGGGAGTGCTCCCCGTAAACTTGCTGTTTATGCACATCTCTGGTTCATCCCCTGCTCTCCAGGGACAGCCCTGCAACAGGGCCGAGACCCAGGAGTGGCTAAGGGCGCACAGGAAGGGCTAACTGCTTCAGCATAAACACGGGCCCCTGGCTCCCCTTTTTCTACAACTCTTCACCTCTCATCTACACTTACAGGCAACCCCAACTGAGCTCTAATAACACAGTGACTAATTCCAAAGCAGCGATTTATCGGTGGTGCGGTGGACAAGGAAGGATGTAGAACTTGTTCCCTCTCCTTTTGGTGTGTTCTTCACGTTTCAATGAAACAAGGACAAGCAGGACATCCCCTTGAGAATGGAGTGGTTGCAGCTGATGCTTCATTGGGGCGACACAGTCACAGGAGCTGGTTTGGAAAAAGCTAAGGAGTCGGTTCATTGCTTCAAGTCAACGTAACAGGTCACCTCAATATTTGAACTTCATTTCATTATCACAACCGTTGGAGTGGGAGGCTCTGTCAGAGTTCTGCTTCTACAGGAGTGTCTCATGAAAGAAGTAGTAATGCACATGTGCTGGCTTCCTTGCCTTGCCTGTTGAAGAGAGGACTGAATTTGCTTGTTCAGCTCTTCCCACTCCCCTCAGGCTACTCCTACATGAGGAGGTTCTCAAGAAGTTTGGAAGACTGTGATGCCGGGGGAGCCTCTGGTTATTAGGAAATCAGATGGCAGAGAAGAAAACATGTTGGTAAACAATATATCATGCCCCGGCATCCAAGAAATACAATTGTAGACATCAAGCACAGTAACAACAAGTTCAAAATCACTTTTGGTTGCTGGACTCTGCTCCTTTAACTATTATCCCACTTGAATGGGGTTGGAGTAGCAGTTGGAAGGCAATCTAGCATCTCTTACCTAAAGTGTATCATTCAGTCATATTCTTGGCTAACATAATGACTTTAGATCTAAGTTAAAAACACATTTCTCCTTGACTGCTGGACTATTGGAACCATTTAGCTGGACAGTGGGGTCTGATCAAATCTGAGCCATGACAGTTTTTGGAATAATGCCAGAAAGGAATATCAAGGTGACTATAAATTATATGTTTGTAAGATGGCAGAATTTGGAACTAAAATACCTGCCAGAATAGCAAATCTGAGCAGCACTGATTTTAGGAATTTGAGAAAAACTAAAGTCCTCCTTGAGAAATTTAACCCTGAAATTGGACTCTCCATTTCTAGAGAAATTGTAGGTGTTTTTGGTTCTGGAGAGGTGATCCATGGAAGCCCTGCTGTATAGAGGGCTTTGCCTTGCTCACAGGAGACCAAGTCACATGTGATCCTGTGTCGGATGTTATATATTTAAAGACCGAGCAGCAAGCTTGGGAACCTGGGAGACAAGCTACTTTCTACAGGAAATTAAGGGTCACAGGGAAGTACTATGCCAGCCTTAGAGAAAAGGTCTCAGAGGCATGATTAGAACATACTAGAAAACAAATAAAAATTTGGACAGGCTCAGAGGGAGAAACTTCCAAATGGGAAAGAGTTTACCTACATTCTCTTTATATTTATATATAAATATATTTATATTGACTCTGTAAAACATGAGGTTGCTGAGAACATCTGCTACTCTGCTCTAGAATGGGTGTATGGCTGGGACCTGGATTTATGATGCAGTTTCAGAGACTGGAAAGCATCTACCTGCCTTTCTTTTCTGTTTGGAAGAAATATTCCAATATGCTGTGTGCTTATTGGTAAGGAATAAGGCTCAGCCTCTCAGACGTACCAAAATGGTGTTTCTGGATGATGAGGGGCCACCCATGATCATATAGTGGTTGGGTGAGGAGAAGGTGGGTCATAAGCTGGAACCCTGTATTTGCCCCCTCCCCACCACCCAGCATAGGTCTACACACTGTGTGGGAGGCAAATTCCAAACCTTTAGGGACCATGGGTAGTGCAAGGAGAGCTTTTACTTGAGAGTGGGTATCCTGTAGTGGGTTTTTTGCCTCCTTATCATGAAGACCTTGCCCCTTTCCATTTAATCATGGCATAATTAAAATGCAACTTTAGTTTTAGTTTTCCACCAGTCCTTCCTTTAAAAATAAGAATGGGAATGACCTTTCTCTGCCCATGGCAGGAAACCTGGAAGTATCCTTCTGGAGTTTTCTGTAGTATGGTCCTTGGTACATTTGGCAAGCTTCCTCCACTCCTTCCTCAGCCATATATTGGCATAGGGTCTCTGCTCATTCACCTCATTCAAACAAGAGCTAACACATGCATTAACTCATTTCATCCTCACAGCTGATCCAAGAAGTAGGTGCTCTATGTTTAATCTCCATTTTACAGAAGAAAACACACACACGAGTAAGCAAGTCCTCCACTAACACAGAGGTAAACCGTGGCAGAGCTGGGGTGCTGTCGTCAGGCACCCCACAAAAAATAGCCATCACACCGTTGAATCCAAAGTGGTCATCTGATCACTTGTTTTGCATCTTATATTCTTTATTATCCACAGTGCCTGTAATATAGCAGAAGTTCAGGAAATGTAAGTTGGATGATGGAAGGTGGGGATGTAGAATTTGGTTACTATGTGCAGTGTCATCAGCTAAGTCATCGGTCAGATGGATGGAGACTTGAGTTGATGACAACTCCTCTCTCCTGAAGACTTGTCCTTTGTGGAGCTGTGTCACATGTCCCATGGTGGGTGACACCAGTGCAACCTTCCCTACCATATTGTCTGCCCACGTTCCTCTTTGGTTCATTAAACTGGTTTCACCTCGATTCATTCAACTGCTGGCTTCTCCATTTCAAAACAGCCTTGTACCCTTCAGATGTCAGCCAACAGTTACCCACTTCCCAGTCCTGATTCAGCCTTCTTGGAGATCCAAAGGAATATCTCTTGTTCAAGCCATTTTCTTGACTAATTTTAATAGATATGGAATATGGGGGGTGAGATTCCTTCTTAAGGAAGCAAGCAGTCATTCCTAGGATGAGGTTATCTCAAATTGAAGGGCAACTGCACACACACATGCATGCTAATGTGTTCCATTAAGAAAACTAGAGTGACCCAATACACGTGTGATAAAAGAAAAATGCCTCTCGTCTTGTGTACCTTAAATACAAGCTGATTTGATTCTCTTATTACGCTTTCTGTGACTTCACTGTAATGTTAACCAGCTATAGAAATTTGGATAAGTCATTTTGAATTTGTTCATTCATGTTCTATGTGCCAGAGATGATTCTAGTGCTACAGATAAGAGGAGCAAACAAAGAATAAAAGCTTTCCTTCTTGGAGCTCAGATTGGCGAGAGCTCTAATTGCAGTGTTTCTTCGTTTAGACTTTAGCTTCTTTCCAAACAGTTCATTTGAGAATCTGATAGCATGATTTCGTCTATTTAACGCAAATAAACTTTCCCTCAATTCCCCTCCAGTATCCAGACCTGACTTGGCTGTATTTCTCAAGGTCTGCTGAAACTCTTGTCTCCAAAGACAGATGTCTGTTGGGGCTTTGGTGCTAAAGGAGAATTGCTTTGGATTAGTAGTAACTGCTTTTCATTTGTTCTTCCTCTGTTCTCTATTCTAGCCTCTTTTAATTATTTTACTTTGATCACATAATCAAATGGAAACTTCTTTGATGTTTTTTAAAATAAAAAGCTAGTTAAGAACCACATTTTTTTCAATAAGATGTTTTCTGTTTTAATGGAAGAACATTTTCATAAGTAGTCATTTGCTGAGTTGACAAAATCCAGAGGCATTTGTGCATTGATTGCACCTTTATTCATCTGGAATTCAACACTAGGTTTAGTTTGCAATCTAGTCTCCAAACTTCAAACTCTATTCAGAAAGAGATGTTAAAATAAACTTCCCAAGGGTCATCTTATCTTCTTCTTCTTCAATTGCTTTATTTCCTAAGTTTCTATGCCACATTTATTTTCTATTTTGGGCTCAGGACCAAAAACAAAATGTCTTTTTGGTTTTATTTGGGTCTAAGTAGATTAAAAAAAAAATCAGTATTAAATTTATTGTAATATAAGTAATATAATCAGTCATATGCCTAAGCCTATTCCCAGAAAGTTTCTGGAAAAGTTTTGTGAGATACATAAACTTAATTCAAGAACAGCAGCCAAAGATTATAGATTTTCACAGAGCCAATTAATATGAGAAAGCTGGCCAAATTCATTCCCCATTCTAAAATTCTCTTTGGTATTCTCTATTCATTTATAGTCAAACTATTGTCTCCTTTCAAATATTTATTTCATAAATTAAAGATTCTTTAGTGTTATGTATATTTTGTGCATACACTCCCACATTTCATATACACACACTTATACACATGCATATATATTTATATAAAGATATTGAATATGCTATACACATTTGAAAATATATAGCTATGAAGAAGTGAATCATTATTACAGTAATCTAGCCTTGAAATCCTTCCAAGGTGGAGGTTTTTAATTTAAAAAAAAAGTATAAATAACTGCATCTAAGTGTGCTCTGACCATTTCATATGATATCTTGTGGGCATTTTCTGCTAAATAGGGACATATTTTAAAAATAATACCAGACCATACATGGCTTACCCAGTCTTTAGGAAATATTTCATGCTTGAATTTAAACTTCAATACTTGGTTCCCCTTTAAATCTGGAATCTTCTTCTAGTCTAACTTTTACAGGGTCTTAAGGAAAATTGCTACTGATGATGTGGTGCCTTTCATTCTGAAGTCAGTTAAAGCAGCTCTTCTTCAACAACCTGGGAGAACATCTAACCTCCAGTTCCCTTATCCAGCAAACATTTACATAATCAAAGAAAGCAGAAAATTCTTGAAAAAAGCCAGGCATTAGTTAAACTTTCAGCATTTGATAGATTATAAAAGGAAGCCTATTCAGGCTCATAGAGTTATTAGAAGATCTAAGAAATCATGCCAGTAAAACTTCTGTAGCTCTATTAATCAACTCCCCTTAGGAAGAGAGACACAGAATAGGATTAAAAAGATCACTCCCAAAGGGGTCAGAGCTTTTGAAGTACCTAGTTTAATTAAAAGGTGAAACTCCTATTGATTGAGATACAAATGTTAACAAGTTAACATGTGGAAGCCTATTTCATATTGGTTGTGAGGAGAATGATAGGTTTCTCTCTCTTTTTTTTAAATCTTGGCAAAGAAAGGATTTTTTTTAATCCTATGAAACTGAATGAAATTTTATTTTTTAGAGTTGTTGGTAAAAGAATGTTTACTGTCCTTTACAAATGCATTTCAGGATAATTAATGGATTAGAGTTGATTTTAAATCATTGTTTAGCAAAATATCCTTGCAAATGCATAACCTTTTCTTTCCCATGATTATAATTTAAATACATCAATTAATTATTGTTTGTCAATTTCTTATATGATGCTGTACATGGATATTGAGTTGTGTACTACCATATAGGAATTGTAAATTTTGTCATCTATATCTGCAGGCTTAGGTTAGGCTTTTCAATGTTAGCACAGTTTGTTCTTTCTCTCTCTGTCTCACCCTTCCTTCCTTCCTTCCTTCCTTCCTTCCTTCCTTCCTTCCCTCCTTCCCTCCCTTCCTTCCAATGATATTCATTTAATGAGCTACTATGTATCAATATTTTCCAAGTGTTGATATGAGAAAGTAAAGCCTCAAAAGCATCTCTACTAAAATGTTATATGCTTCCCCCACTCCAGGACAGAGCTTTACTTAATTTTATTTTGTCAACTATTTTAAATAGCTTTGGCTTTTCATTGTAATGGTAAAGTAGGAGGGGTCAGATAAAACAGACAGCAAAAGCAGCGGTAGATAGCAATTCACATTGCAGTATACAGTATTCTTAAAGATAGCTCGGTTATGAAAGAAGAGTTGAAATCATGCTCTGTGAGCCCAGAAATGCATTTTTTTTTACTTATACTTTTTTTTTTAATTGAGATTGTTCAGATAGCATACAACTATCCAAAGATCCAAAGTGTACAATCAGTTTCCCACGGCACCACCATATAGCTGTGCATCCATCAATACACTTTTTTTTTCAATTTTTAGAACATTTTCACTACTCCAGAAAAGAAACAAAGACAAAAAAAAAGGAAACTCACATCCTCCCATACACCTAACCATGCCCCCCATCCATTATTGATTCGTAGTTTTGGTATAGTACATTTGTTACTGTTGATGAAAGAATGTTAAAATACTACTAACTATAGTATATAGTTTGCAATAGGTATATATTTTTTCCCTATATGCCTCTCTATTATTAACCTCTAGTTATAGTGACATACATTTGTTCTAGTTTGTGAGAGAGATTTCTAATATTTGTATAGTTAATCACAGACTGTGTCCACCACAAGATTCACTGTTTTATACATTCCCATCTTTTAACCTCCAACTTTCCTTCTGGTGACATGCGTGACTATGAGCTTCCCCTTCCACCACCTTCACACACCTTTTAGCTCTGTTAGTTATGCTCATTACATGCTACCGTCATCCCTGTCCATTTCCAAATATTTAAGTTCACCCTAGTTGAACATTCTGCTCATAATAAGCAACCGCTCCCCATTCTTTAGTCTCGTTCTATGACCTGGTAACTTATATTTCATGTCTATGAGTTTACATATTATGATTAGTTCATATCAGTGAGACCCTGCAATATTTGCCTTTATGTGTCTGTCTTATTTCACTCCATATAGTGCCTTCAAGGTTTCTTCATCAACCCATTTCTTTTAAGATGGTTTTGTTCAAACACTATACATTCCATCCTAAGAAAACAATCATTGGTTCCCCGTATAGTCACGTATTTATGTACTGAGCACCATCACCACTCTCTATATAAGGACATTTCTTCCAGAAAGAAGGAGGAAGAGTCAAAGAAGGTAGAGAGGCAAAAGAAAAAGGCAAGAAAAAGAGAAAAACAAACAAACAAAAAACTTGATAGCTAGAAGGTGACAAAAGGAAAGATAGCATTAACCTGAAGTAGAATAAAGAGTCAGACAACATCACCAGTGCCAGGAGTCCCATACCCTTCCCCTATTCCCCACCCCCCCCATATGCATTTAGCTTTGGTATATTGCTTTTGCTACATTAAAGGAAGCATAATACAATGTTTCTGTTAATTCTAGCCTCTAGTTTGCATTGATTGTATTTTCCGCCCAATCCCACCCTATTTCTAACACCTTGCAATGTTGACATTCATTTGTTCTACCTCATGTAAAAACATATTTGTACCTTTTATTACAATCGTTGAGCACCCTAGGTTTCCCTGAGTTACACAGTCCCAGTCTTTATTGTTCGTCTTTTGTTCTGGTGTCCCACATGGTCCCAGCCTTCCTCTTTCAACCGTATTCACAGTCATCTTTGTTCAGTGTATTTACATTGCCGTGCTACTATCTCCCAAAATTGTTTTCCAAACCTCTCACTCCTGTCTTTTCCTTTCTGCTTGTAGTGCTTCCTTTAGTGTTTCCTGTAGGGCAGGTATCTTGTTCACAAACTCAGTCATTGTCTGTTTGTCAGAGAATATTTTGAGCTCTCCCTCATATTTGAAGGACAGCTTTGCTGGATATAGGATTCTTGGTTGGCGGTTTTTCTCTTTCAGTATCTTAAATATATCACACCACTTCCTTCTTGCCTCCATGGTTTCTGCTGAGAGATCCGCACATAGTCTTATTAAGCTTCCTTTGTATGTAATGGATCGCTTTTCTCTTGCTGCTTTCAGGATTCTCTTTGTCTTTGACATCTGATAATCTGATTGTTAAGTGTCTTGGTGTAGGCCTATTCAGATCTATTCTGTTTGGAGTACATTGTGCTTCTTGGATCCGTAATTTTATGTCTTTCATAAGAGATGGGAAATTTTCATTGATTATTTCCTCTATTATTGCTTCTGCCCCTTTTCCCTTCTCTTCTCCTTCTGGGACACCCATGACACATAAATTCTTGCTTTTCATTTTGTCTTTAAGTTCCCAGAGATGTTGCTCGTATTTTTCCATTCTTTTCTCTATCTGTTCTTTTGTGTGGAGGCTTTCAGGTACCTTGTTCTCCAATTCCTGAGTGTTTTCTTCTGCCTCTTGAGATCTGCTGTTGTATGTTTCCATTGTGTCTTTCATCTCTTGTGTTGTTCCTTTCATTTCCATAGATTCTACTAGTTGTTTTTTTTGAGCTTTCAATTTCTACCTTATGTACGTCCTGTGTTTTCATTATATGGTTCAGCTCTTTCACCATATCTTCCCTAAACTTTTTGAATTGACTTGTATTAGTTCTTTCAATTCCTGCATCACAGTTGAAGTGCAAGTTTGTTCTCCTGACGGGGCCATAACCTCATTTTTCTTGGTGTAGGTTGTAGTTTTCTGTTGTCTAGGCATGGTTTCCTTGGTTACCCCAATCAGGCCTCCCCAGACCAGAATGGGGTAAGGTCCCAGAAGGAAGAAATATTCAGTATACGGTTTCCCTGAGGGTATGTCTTAGAAAATTGGTACACCCTGTGATACCTCCAGTCACTGTGCTTTTCTGCCCAGCAGGTGGCACCTGTTAGCCTGTAATTCTTGACTGGTGTAGGGAGGTGTGGCTCTTTTTCCCCAAGTTCTGAATGAAAGGCAGGTAGTAGAGCTGGGCCCCACCCCTTTCCTCTTAGAGAAGATAGACGCCCTAGGGGAAGGTCATTAGCATTTCAGTGGTCTCTCTCTGCCTGTGCTATACCCTTGTCTGGATCACAGAACTGGGAACTGAAAATGGCTGAGGCTTTCTCCGCTGAGTCGAAAAAGGAACAGAGCTAGTCTGAGGTGACCCTTTGGCTCTCCAAGGTCAGTCGTCACCCAAAGCCTCTGTCTACTTGTTGGGGATTTGTACCTCATAGTGAGCAGTTCACACTCGCTACTTAAAACCCCAGTTGGAGCTCAGCTGAGCTATATTTGCTTGCTGGGAGAAAGCTTCTCTCTGGCACCACAAGGCTTTGCAGCTCGGACTGTGGGGGAGGGTTCTCCTGATTTGGATCTGCAGTTTTTACTTACAGATTTTATGTTATGATCTCAGGCATTCCTCCCAATTCAGGTTGGTGTATGATGAGTGGACGGTCACATTTGTCCCCCTGCAGTTATTCTGGATTATTTACTAGTTGTTTCTGGTTTTTAGTTGTTCCAGGAGGACTACTTAGCTTCCACTCCTCTCTATGCTTCCATCTTAGATCTAGCTCCCAGAAATGCATTTTTAAATGGTCATTCACTAATATGGTTTAAAATGTGTTCCTGAGAGAGAGGATAAAGTCACTGTCAGGCAAATGGAATGAGGAGATGCTCATTTATACCCAGTGTGTGGTGGAGCTGGGTTGTCACTGGGTGGCCCCTCTACTTAGCTTCATTTGTCTCTCGTGTCAAGCATCTTGAGGGTGAGCTCTGGGTGTTTGGGAGTCGGGTCCCTCCTGCAAGGCTCTGGGAGCCAAGCCCAGCAAGGTAGCACACATCCTTCTCTGCTCTCTGACCCAGCCCTTCGACTCCCACCTTGCTAGCATCACATGCCCAGCTAAGGTCTTTAATGGGGGGGCAGGGAGAATCAGCCCTGCTTTGGGGGCTCCTAAAGATTCCAATCCACCATGCCAGCCCACAGCACTGCTAGAAGATCAGTTGGTTTCCACTTAGCTTGGTAGGTTCCCTCCACCCACCACCAGCCCAGCAGGTATCTCCAGAAACGAAGGGTGCCACCTAGGAAAAGCTGGACCCATTCTGGAATTTACATTCTTGCTGTTCCAAAACTCTGATGATGTAGCTTGGAATTAGTAGGATTTTTAAAAATGGATCATTTTTTTCCCTCTCCCTCCTTATTGCAGTAGGAACAACAGTTGTTTGAACGTCTATATCCTAACCAGAAACCAGCATTGCCTGTTCTGAAAACTTTTGATCAGCTTTTTAAAAACTCCCAAAGGAAGTATAATTTCAACATTTTCTTGAGCAAGTTGAGTACAATTAAAAATTACCTATTTTTAAATTCAGTTTTATTTATATGAACCCAAAATGTCTTTGATGTTTTAGGTTCCATTCTACTATTTTCCCTGCTCACTAAACCACACCCCCAGTGGGTGGGTTCTCAGTTAGCATATTCAAAAGACAGCAACTCTCTTAAGAGTATTTGCATCATTTGACTCTTAGTAGCCTGTCTGTAGTTCTTCCAATCTGAAAGAAAGGCCTTCTAATCAGGACAAGCCAGTGTAACCTCAAGCCTTGTTTGCACTTCTTGCTCAATTTTAAAGTTGATTAGGTGGCACCCTTGTCATCACCTCATCAAAGAAGACATGGGTATGACGCTAATGACTAGCACTATTCTAATCAAATCCAGTGAAGTACAAATGAGCAAACTGGTGACCAGTGAGATGAAGTGTATTTCTCAAGGTCACAGAGCTGTCAGGTGGCAGTCAGGATGGAAACTGAGGTCATGTGAGTCACTCTTCAAGTTCTCAAGCGCTAACCCAGTGGTTAGACTTGTAGACTGTCTTATGGGTACTGGATAGTGCATGTTTATTAAATAAACAAATGCATAAAGCACAGCATCCATGAAATTATGCTTAGGAACACCCCAACCAGATCATTTATGAAAGGAAATGCTGCCTAGAACTTAGCGAAAACTGAACGTGAATACTTGTGAGATTAAAAAGTACAGATGTATCAAATAAAAAGTCTCAGCAAAGTGGAAATCAAGTCTTCAACTCTGAATCTCAGTAAAGGAGTCTGAATCTAAATGTGTTTTGCTGCTATCTAGTGCACGAGTCAAATTTTACCTGAAACAATTAGCCCTACATTTGATGCTATGTAAAATTAAAAGCTGTTGGGCTAATTGTATGCAATCCACACAGATATAGAGGGAAATTTGGGGTGTGGCTTATCTTGCTTCTTTTAGAATATCAAAACAAAACAGTTCTTTTATTATGACTGCCATAGTCATTTGATTCAACTAGGAGAATCGCCCTTAAAAGATCTTATGAGGGTGCCCATACCAGATAGCCAAGTGGCCACAATGGGTGATGCTGAATTTCCCAGCCTCCCCAAGTTTGAGGACACAGATCCTGTTCTCAATTTGCCACCAATCTTTTTGTGTTTTTGAGGGAAATGCATGCAAAGAGCCATAGGGACATTAAGTAATCCACTACAATTTTGATATAAATGAAAAAAAAAAAAAAAAAAAAAAAAACCAATGGGGAAGTAGTTTGGCTTGGTCCAAATTAATCCAATTTTTTAACCTAAACTAGAAAGCCCAAGTGGCCCAGAACCAAAACACATCAAACGACGAGTTTTACCCCCTTCCCACCAAAACCCAGAGTGGAGATTCAGAGTCTATCACTTGGATGTGAAGATAGAGCAACTGAGAGCTAACTCATCAGCCTTCAAGAAAAGGAAGAAAACGCAGGAGCAAGGCAAAGGAAGCATGTGACATAGTAACGACAGCTTTTTGTCCTAGGCTGTGTGTGGCCAGGATGACAGCAATGGGCCTGGGCATGAGATGGAGAGAAGGGAAAATGAGAGTGAGACACACAAGATGGGCACCACTGAGATAGGAAGCTGGAATCAGGGTGGCCCACCAGGAATTCCCACAGAGGGGATCCAATATGGAAAAAGATGACACAGGAGTGGGAAGTGCCGAATACCCAATGGGAGAAGGAGGCCACCCCCAGCTTGATAACTTCATACCTCCTAAACCCGACAGAATGGAATCTCACGGAGTTGTCTGTATGGGGTATTAGCACTATTATTTTACATTTACAATAATTATTTCATGGTAAGTGAGACAGATTTAGAGCTGTCTTTGAAAATGGGTTGCTCGAACTCCAAGAATCTGATGTGCTCCATTTGGCCAAAGTTCCCAGGTGGATATTATTAGCCTCATCCCTCTCTCCCTCTCCCTCTCTCCCTCTCTCCCTCTCTCCCTCTCTCCCTCTCTCCCTCTCTCCCTCTCTCCCTCTCTCCCTCTCCCCCTCCCCCTCCCTCTCTCTCCCCCCACCTCCCCTTCCCCCTCCCCCTCCTCCTCCTCCTCCTCCTCTTTTCCTTCTTCTCAAACATAAGCAAATAACCAGCTTCCAACTAAAACACCAAAATTTTCTACTCCCCGAGCACACCTTGCACCAACCACATGCTGACTGCATGGTCATTACCTCTGCTAGCCTCTTGGGAATCAGTTTTATCTGTGAAGAGGTGAGGGAGACAGATCTGAAGAGGATTTCCTTGTATTCCGTTGTTGCGGTGGTGGTGGTGAGGCTAGAGACTTCCAGATTGGTGTCTGTGACCTGGAGTTGGGACACCAGGTGGAAGCAATCCCTCATCGCCACGCTGGTGAGACTTCGGGTGGGAAATTCCAAGCCTGCCGTGGGCCCCTCCTCTCCGGCCTCACGCCTGTTGTCTGTCGTATTCGGGTCTTCCTGCCATTTTAGATGTTTGCCGTGAGGCCGCCTTTAGCTCCGGCTTGTGTGTCCTGAGGGACCCCCCTGGCGCTGTCCGTGGTGTGTCTTCCAACCCCTCCCTTCCCTCTCCAGGTGGGATTTGGGCCCCGGGCTCTAACCCGCTGACACTCTACGAGTGCGGCGACTGCCGACGACACTGCCACGCTTACTGGGAGCAAAACGCCTTGTCTAGAAACAGGTAACTTCCTAAGCAAAGTTATTTGCCTTGACTCTCCCTTGGACCCAAAATCCCTGCTCCTCTCTTTGTATTTCTCCCTCCCCAGCACGTAGTCAAGAATATCTTAGTCTGTGCAGCCATGTACTTATAAGAGATACCTGGAAATGAAAGATGATAACTTCAGTAAGATTTAACTCCCCACCCAATATTATCTAAAGGGCTTCTCCGTCTTAGGGTTGCAAACCGCCTCCTCGGGTCAGAATCCCGCCTGACTTCACCTGATTCTTACCCCATCGTCCGGCCAACCTTTAACTCAGTCTCGGAGGGAATTGTGGGGGAACCGGCTCGCTTTCCCTCACACCCTGTCTCCCAGGATTTGCTCCCTCAAAGCAAGTGACATTTCCCCGTCGTTGAAACACAGGAGAAAGACATAAACGTGTTTCACTGACTTTTTTTTTTCTGCAATCTGTCCAGGTTTTCGGCAAACACCTGTGTAGCAGCCCAGGCTTAGGAAATGAGGCGAAAGGAACTGTGAGGAGGAGCTTCAAGTTTAAGGTAAGAATCAGCAAATTTCACCAACAAAAGGAGACACAGTACCTCCCTTATCACTTCTGGAACTTTCAGACTGCTTACCAGGTTTTTTGTTTCAGTGATGATGGAATGTGTATTGCCCTATGGAGTTAAAAGAATAAGGAGGGCTCTAATCTTATTTTCCAAAAATATGAAGACATCATTGGTGTGGCTATCAAATGATAGTTGATATTTGGAGGATCAGACCAGCTCATTTCCTCCCCTAAGGCAAGACTTTATTCCCAAAAGGATATTTCCCTTGTCCCAATTTACTGCTGGGTTGGATGTTTTCATTATTATGGTTTCCCAAGGGTGTCTTTTCCTCCTTCTTAGCCACCAGTGTATGAGGGTTTAAGTTTATAGCCCTTTTATCACCAAATAGCAATTTCATAGTAATTGATGGTGCAATATCAGTTATTGTCATTAAAACCAATCTTTTTTCATGATGGGAGTTATTACACTTTGCAAAGAAATGCTCCCCAGACACAAAAGTCACAGAATCCCTAACAAAGAACCAAATAAACCACTGGGCTTGGGTGGAGAGAATGAGTCTTCTGAAAGGAGAGTTATATGGTGGAGACTTTTCAAATTCTGGGTTAGGGTTAGGGTACTCTGGTGTCCCGAATTGACCATAGTCTCGTTTTTAGAATTCAGTTTTATTTCCTACCATTAAGAGCATGCTAGGCTGTTTCAATGAAAGATTCATTAATTGCACCTCAATTTTACACAAGCTCTTTTGAGTGGAGATAAAGTTCTTTAAGACTTGCCAGAACTGCTCTCATTAGCATGACACATACATTCCCCTTCTAAAGGAAGGGGACAAGGATGCAAATTTGGGAGTTTCAGACAGCATGGGGAATCTTCACCCCGAAATGGGCCTTGTGGGCTCATGGTTGTCAGCCACACAAGGAGAAAAAGGAGGGCGCTGGTTTCCATTTGGGGAAAAGAAATGACAGCCCATCCTCTGGACTACCTTGTGCATCACCATCTTCGACGGCGAGGCACATCAGAGATGTTCTTGCCCCTAAACACTCTCCATCCACTCAGGGTCCATATGTTTTACTCTGGTGTACTTGAGTTATTCAGAAAATCGAGGCTGTGCTGTGTTAGGAAGAGACAGTTTTACCAACGTGGAAGTTGTTCTAGCAAAAGCCTGATCACTGGGAATTCTACTCAAGAGTCGTTACAGAATGAAAACCCTACAAAGACATCGTAGGAGGTTATAATTATGTAGCCAATGAGATAGGGAAGATGTCACTGTTTTAGTCTTCTTTGCTGTTAAAAATGGCATGATTGACTTAGCTGGGAATTTATGGTGAGGCAGGATCTGATTACTGCTGTTTTCTCTCTCATGTCTTTAGTAGTTTATATTTTTGCTTGAATATTTAAACCTGTGATTCATAAATCATCATTTATATTTAAGCAATTACATCATCACGTAGCATTTCAAAGCACTTGGAATGGATTGAGACACTGGACTTCATGTCCAGTGTAAGCAACCAGGTGCTCTGACAATATGTCTACAAAAGAAAAAACCTTCAACATGGAAGGAAATTATTATCCATGTGCTGCATCAAGATTCTTGTCCAGGGTTATGCAAGCTTTTTCTGTAAAGGGACAGGTTGTCAGTATTTTAGCAAAGAGGACACATACCCTGCTTTATTATCATGAAAGCAGACAGGCAATACAGAAATGGTTGAGCGTGAGCATACTCAGGGGCCCACAGAACAGGCCCGTGTTTGCTGACTGCTGTGCTCGTCTGAGGATGTTAACTCGAATGTCCCTTCACAGGCTACCTCTGCACGTGGCAAGTGGGAAGGAGAGCGTGGGCTAATCGGGGTGGAGTTCTCTGATTGATTGGCAGCAACACCAGATCATGGTTGCTGATTGCTAGGCGTGTACCCATCTCTGTGCTGAGACTTACAGCTCCCCCAAAACTAAACAGAGCAGGCCTTACTGTTGCTATTACCTTTTTCCAGGTGAGGATGTTGTGGCTGAGGCCAAGTGGCATAAAGTTGCTTTCTCAGATCTTGCAGTTAGAAAGTGACTTTCTGCCCAAGGGGATGGGGAGGGGAGGGGGACGTGGGATTGGAACCGTGATGTTTGATGTCCGGGGAGCGGGAAGGGGGCAGGTGGCCATTTAGCCTGGGGTTTCTCTCTAGGACCCCCCTTTGGAGCTGCTTTGACAACCGAGTCAGTAATGTTTATCGATATGATACACACAGATTATGTAATGCTTACCAGTATCTTTATTATCCTGCATGCATGTATGTGTGTGTGTGTGTGTATATATATATAAAAACATGAATTTACGGATAATGTTTTATTGTTATTCATATGTGGCCTCAATGCTAAATTTTATTTATTCATCATCATTGAAACCAAAATAGTCTCAAAGATTAAATGGCAAGCAAATCTTGAAGTCGACAAAAACTATTACATTTTGACATGAAATATAATTTCCCTTAATTGCGTTGGCTTGAACCAATTTGAAAAAATAATCCTGAGTAAGCAGGCATAGAGGTACAAATAAGCATATACTCATCCACACTTCATATTTAGGGAAAGGTCGTGGGTGGTGACTCAGATGATCAGGATGTCTTGATTCCTAAAGTTCCCATTAACTCTTTTATAAAAAAGATTCTTTAGAAATCCTTCCATATGGCTCTAAATAGTTAAGATTTTGGCACATCTTCCGGTGGGTTTTTCTTTTTCCTTCTTATTATTTGTATTTATTTATCTGTATATGTCAGCATCCATAAGTCTATCCCTCATCTATCTAGACAATTTTAATAAAGTGGTATATGCATAATGTGTACACTGATGGTATACTGTTTTCTGCCTATTTCATCACTAATATTGTTTCACATAACTGAAAATTCTTCAAAAACCATTCTTTTTAATTTTTGCATTATTGTTCATCTGTTAGTTGGCCATGAATTATTGGATCAGTTTAAAGAATTGACAATTACGATGTTAACTTATTTTTGCTATGATCACCAAAGCCATAATGACTTATTTAATATGAAGTTCAAAAAGTGTTGATTGTCAGATTGTTTTCATTATGTGGAATGAGAAAAACAGCTAATAGAAGTTAGAAATGACAGAATAGGTTGAAAAATTCTGCTGTTGTCTAAGAGAGTTTTGCCTTTGTATTGTATTTTAAAAGGTTATACATGTGTTTATCTGCTTTTAGCTCTCAGTCATGTTTTGTCATCTTGGGGATCATCCTCTGTGCACTGCAATTGAAATTGAAGTGTGTTTGTTCAGAACACAATGACATTAGATGGTTGATTGCCGAGGGCATCTCAGCTTGAAAAGGGAATGGAGTAAATAGAACAGAGGACTAGAGTTGTGTGGGGCCAGCACTGGATTAATACATTATGTTACTGTAGAGCACTGTGTATTCAAAAGATTTTGAAGATCCCTGATCAATGGAGAGAAGGATTATTTTCAATTGTGAGTGACTTAATTGCAATGCCCAGTCTGACATGGTCTACATGCTAATTTGGGTGGTAAAACAGAACAAAATGAAGCATGAGGTCAAGAGCATTTCCTAAGTTTGATCCAAGAGAAAGCTCAGATATAAGTTTATGTATTCATTTATATTAAGCATTATATATATATATATATACATATGCATGGAAATGTTACCTACCTATGTATATGTGTACAAAATGCATGACAGGTACTTAGGATGAGATGTCATGATTAGGTTCCGCAATTATGTCCACCTAAACTATTTTAAATTGACTTTAATGAAATTGTAATATCAAAAGAATGCCACTGGAACCTTGAAAATTGTTCCTATACAAGGTAAATGAATCTGAGATAAATAGATGGGTAATATGGGTAAATAACTTTGGGGTTTGCAAAATTTGAAGGAGGTGGTGCTTTACTCACAAAGTATGTGAAACAAGGAAATAAATAATTTCAAAGCCGTAAGTTTTCTTTGGGGCATATCCAGTGCTCATGTGCACCTTGTGGCTCTGACTTAAAAACAGGTGGGTTTCCATCTCCCAGGGTCAACAGCAATCTCTCCTGGCAGATCAAGCTGGAGATATATATATAAAGGGAGATCACTCTCATGTGTCTGTTTTACTCCAGGATAAAATTTTAAAGTACTAGAAACAATGAAAGTAGAATGCACTGTATACTTGATAAATACGAAAGGGAAGCCCATGTAGAGCTGTGTGGAGAGCACATGGTTTTAGCTAATGACCCTCCCTTCCCCATTTTAGGCTCATTGGAGCAAAACTCATGCTACAGTGATGGCGTTGAGATCCTAGACTTTTAAGAGCTGGACTCCTTTGGGGAGAACCCTGCTAGTTTGGATATCACAGTCTCCTCAGCTGCAAAATACAGGTGAGGGCAGACCCCAGTTCACCTCAGCAGGTGTTGTGAGCATTCAAGAAATTAACCCAGATAAAGAGCCTAGAAGAATGTGTGGGCGTGGTCAGCATTCCACCTTAGGTGATGTGTGATATGTAAGCTCTAGGCATTTATGGTATGCTGTGGAGCTGGAATCTCGTCCTTGTTCCCCCAGCACCCACAAGCCAGAGGGAAAGACAAGCCTTGGTCAAATAATCCTGCATACAGCTCCGTTTTGAATGGAAATTTTTAGACATTCTCTGGACAATGCCCACGTGTATCAAGGGGCACCTAAACTAGAGCAGTGCCGGGAACTTTCCAGAGGTGATGGAGGTTGGTCATCACATACAGAGAATGACTGAGAAGGGATTTTAGGGTGAAGGCAGAATGTGTGGGAAGGTTGTGCACTGGGAAAGATGCTGGCCCATTCAAGGAGCTAAAAGAAGGTCAGGGTCATCTTAAGGTTTTTTGGATTAGCTTTATTTTCAGTGCAGTGAAGAGTTGTAAGGAGGCGAGTAGCATGAGCAGATGTTATGATTAAAATAAGTCATAAATTTATTACATTATTTATGATTTATGGCTGAATTAAGCATGACTTGAAGTGTCAGGCAACAATGGTCACCCTCACTCTGATAATTTCTTGGGAAAGTTTGATAAATTCTACAAGATGATCCTTTTTGATATAATAACAGGTTGTCAGTTCCAAGTAACTGGAGACATACTTGGGGAAAAAATATCAATATTCTTTTCTGTTTCTTATCCAAGTGTGACCTTCTCCCTTGCCAGCAGGGTGTCTGCTCAATGGAGAGAAGATGAGGAATGAATGATAGTCGAGAATGTTAACAACAGGAGGAAGAGTTAATAATTTTCTGCTGCTGATATTGCAAGGCTATAGGAATCTTCAAGGCCAGGCTATTGTTTTGAGAGATGATTTTCTAAATCCCTCAAACTTGAGCATAGCAAAAACCTGGCCCCACACATCGTAGAGCTCCTCTTTTGAGAAAAGAAGGTTCCACTGCTCACACCCAACCGTTACTTCTGATGCCAGGGGATTGTGGAAGGAAGGGAGACTGGGAAAGGGAGATTGAACCAGGCATTGGAGAGACTTGGGCCTCGTTTTCCTTCTCGGTACTTAGGTTCAGCTGAGATGGGGACAGAACTCTCGGACAGAGGTTGTCCATGCCTTGAACCCCTTTGGGGACTCTGGGAGGAGACTGTGTTTTCAGCTTCCCTGGAACATAGGCACATCCAAGTATATGTGACATCATGGTATGGTTTGGTAGGGGAGACTTTGAAGTTTCCAGGTGGTTCACACTTTCTGAGTTACCTGGGTGGGATATAAGAGTTTCCTTATGCATTTAGGACAGCTGAGCTAGGTGCCATTGGCTGTCATGGGTCTCACTGTGATGAGAGGTACGGTGACCCCCCAACCCCCAACACACCTGCCTCCAGAGACAGGGGTGGGCTTCCTAGCAAAGGGGCCAGAGGGAAGACATGGTGCTCACTCAGAGCCCGTAGCATAGCAAGGGCCAAGTCAGGTCAAGCCAACTGGAAAGGGCTGGAACTGAGTCACTGGCTCAGCAGGTTTTCATGGAGAATGCCAGCAGGGCAAGCAAGACCCAGGCCAGCCAGCAGGACCTGTGCCCACACACCGTGGGAGTCAGAAGAGGCTGTAGACTCTTCCCCGCCATCTCGAGTTGGGGAACTTCGCACCCGTCCCTCTCCTCACATTCCAAGATCCCTTGTCCTGTGGTTCCAGGTGGAGCAAAGACCACAGGAATACGTGAGAGGCAAGGAAACCCTCATGACAAGTTCTAAACCGGATAGGATTAAAGTTTAGTTTTCTTCTGCCAACTCACAAGAGGAGGTTTGCTAGGCAGAAAATATATAATAAAGACAGGATTTAAAAGATGCATGTTTCCCATGAGCATCTGAGTTGAAGGGTGAATCAACTTTTGAGGAAAACCCCATTTGGTTCCTTCCTAGGCTAGCAGAAGAGCTCCTTGAATCAGAGGGGGCTGGTGACTGGGATGAAGGGCTGCATGAATAAATAATTAAGTGGAGCAATTAAGAAGAATAAGAAGTGGCTGGTGTCATGTGCTTCTGTGCTCCTGTTTAGAATGTTTGAATGCTGAGACTGAGCTCCTGGTTTTCACATCAGACAGGCCTGACTTCCCCTACCCACTTCCTACCAGCATGGACCCCCTGGGTCCTGGGGATGGAGCAGGGGTCCTTCTCTGAGCCTCCTCGATAGACTTAACTCACGTCACCCTCTGAACTGCAGACTGCTGGCGCTGATACAGCCTAGTTCTTAGAATTTAAGCGTGTATGTTTGTGTGGCATGCTTTATCTTTCCTCTGCCCATGCTCAGAATGGTATGTCTTGGACACCAAGTCTTCCTATTCTGTATCTTGAGTTGTATTTGGTGACTGCATAGTAAGGAGACCCACACGGTCCTTTGTCTGCTGACACTTTGGAGGATGTTTGCTCAGTGCTGTGCATTCTTTCAATTTATGTATAGTTTCCAAGGGTCAGTTGGATTTGTTCATACGAGCTTCGCAAAATCATTATTAATGAACTATTGATGTGATGCCTTTGGCAACAGCCTCTAACACCACCTGAGTGTAGACACTGGCTCCCTCAATTACCAGTTGGGTGGCCCCATGAGAATTGCCCACTTTCTGGAGCTGTAGGGCTTAGGGCAATGGCTGGTATACCAGCTGTTGCTCCCATTCATTCATTCACTCATTCAGCATTTATTAAATACTCTGTGCGGTTCACGGAGGATACACAAATGAGTAAGACCCTGCAGCCCTCTGTGATATCCTTACACTTAAGTGGGGAAGATGGTTCTATAAACAACCCATACTGAAGTGTCATAACAGGACTGTGTGAAGTTCCCTGGACTGTAATGGAGAGAGAGCTATTAATTCTGCCTTGGAGACATGAGAGGAGGTGTTGCAGAAGCGGAGGTATTTAGGACGGACCTTAAAAGATCATCCTGACTTTGCTTTAATCCTCTCCCTCCATTCGCCTGCGCAGGAAACCCCGATCAGATTTCTGCCAGCCCACCTGCTCAAGTAGCTTATATAGTCCGTGAAGCGATTTAAAGTAGGATTCCGGCTCAGGTTATTTCATTGCCCTTGTCATCCAGTGAAGAAGAGAGGCTCACAAAAGAAATTCTAGGATCTGGTGTCTATCACGTGTCCATCCTCTTTGACTTCTATTATCAATCAGTACATTCTCTACCATTGGAACCAAATAACTAGCTTGCACTTAGAGATTCTCTCCTTAATCCCTGCATTTAATGTATCACTTGGAATGCTTTTCCTAAATCCTCACAGACAAGGGAAATTGTGCTCCAAAGAGGAAAGGAGGCCTTCTTTGGCCATTTTTCTGAAAATCCTCTGAGTTAACAAATGTCAGGCTGAGCAATGAGTCAATACATTTATTTATTTTTTCTTTTGCAGCAGCAAACAGACTCCAAACATAACAAAACATAACATGACATAACAAGAAAAATGCCTCCCAACTCTAAGACAGTGAATGCAGACACCTTCAGATTTACTGAGAGAATGTGTTTTTTGTTTGTTTGCTTTTAATGAAGAAAATAAGCCAGTCCATGGCCAACAGCTGGCTCGTGGGTAGTCGTGGGACAGGTGGGTTCTGAGTGCACTTCATGTCTATTTCTGTCAAAGTAACAAGAACCTGTTCTTTGATCCTTCCTCATCCCCAACACTTCTATTTCAATGTTTGTTTTTCCCTCTGAGAAAAGAAATTCATTATTGAAATAGTGGATAAAACAATAGTCATAAAAGTCAGCTAAATAATGCATTTAAGTCAGGGAGAGTGGCAGGGAGATTTGTCAACGTTTAAAGAGAAATAGCACTGTGGATGGGGGGTGGGGAGGGAAATGTCTATACTGTCATCATTTTAAAGTCTTAAGTAGACCAGCTATTTTCTTTGTTAAGTAGAACTAATCAAGCAACCAATCAAACAAGCAAACGTGCAATTCAAATTGTTGCCATCTTGTCTTTTGAAGTGAGGAAGCATTAAGAAACTGGCTATAATTACTCCTCAAGATCGTTTGTGTTTGTTTCCCCTAAAGCTATATAAATTCAAATTCATGGATATTAATCATAGAATGTTCACGCTAGAAGGCATTTTAGAAATCATTTTATCCAGGCTTCGCAGTTTACAGCAAATTAAAGTAACTATAATTCATGGAGGTCCTGCCATTTGCCTAAGATTATACTGAAGGTTTTTTCATTCATTGAACTAATATCTGCTTGGGGTTACCTCCCGGGCAGGCAAGGTGCTAGGTCTGTAACCACTGACTACAGTGGTTTTACTTTTTGTAGTTGTTATCTTACATTAACTGAGCGATTTATGACACAGCTGTAACCAAATGCTTTCCCCTCTTTACAGCCCTAATTTACAGCCTGTCTGTAGCTTCTTTCCATTCCTTTACTTGCTGTTATAGTTGTTTTCTTACGTTCACTGAGTGATCTATAAAACTGCTGTACCCAGAAGCTTGGACTTCCTTTACACCCTCATTTACAGTCAGTTTCTGCTCACCCCAGCTGGCTTTTGTCAGCTTTCACGGGCTTCTCTGACCTGCCCCTGCACTCTCCCTATTGACTATAACTGAAACATAATCAATCAATCTATGCCAACTTAAATAATGTCACTGTCTCCACCTCTCTTTGTTTAAATCCCATAAAAACCCTAAACTCATTAAAATTTAGGGAGACAGATTTGTGCCGGGGCAAGGGGCTCCTGTCTCCATGCTCGTCAACCTTGTATTAAAGCTCTTTCTTTTCTCAAAATCCTAATGTCTTGGCCTCAACTTCTGTGTACATCGGTCAGCAAGCCCTTGGTTGGTGACAGGTAGAGTGACACCAAAATGCATAAGTCTTGGACTCCGATTACTGGAGTTTTACAGTTGAGTAAGGGAGAGACACATGTAAAAACAAATAATTACAGTCAGTGCAATACATTAAAGAAAAGGATAATAAATAGGAACAGTGGTGTGGCAGGCTCAGGAATGTTGAGAAAGTGACGTTTAAGTTGATTTTTGAAGAAATGATGAAGGTTTATCAAATGGAGCAGCCTATATGGTATCTCTGTGCATATTACAAAAAGTTGCCCCATCTGGACAACAAGGACATGGCGTCTTGAGCTGAATTACGGTCCCTGATAACCTTCGTATCTCAGACTGTGCAAAACACAGTGCTCCCAGCTGTACTCAGTGGCATTGTTGGAAATGTATTTGTGTTCAAGTGCATTTGTATGTGTGTTTTGGGTTGAGTCACTTGAAGCAAGAGAATTAGCTTATGCAAAGGCTTGAAGGTTCAGAAAAAAGCCTGAGTTTGGAAACAGTGAATAAATCAGTATTATTACATCATCGTGAAGATAGAGTAAGAGAAGAAGGCAAGAGTTAGATGATGGACAAGAGCCTGGAAAAACATATTCAGGTACTCCTTGGATTTTGTAGAGTGAACTGTGCTTCTCAAAAAGAGTACACTGTTCCCAGGAATCTAAAAGAGTGTGCCAGTTGGTACATGAGACCACATTCTATACTCTTCTGGAATGCCAATCATTCTCTGCATGAGAAGGGGACAAGTCCAAAATGTTTATTTGATAATAGTATACATAATGTATGTCCTGCAGTTATCCCTGTTCCATAACCCAACCATCACTGAGAAAAAGAGAGAGGAAGAAAAAAAGAGAGTGACGTTATCTCTACTAGGCATTCACTGATATATATCTGTAAATATGAATAATCTCCTTAAGGGAGATTTTCTTGAATTATTTCTTAAATATTTCTTTCTTTCTGTTGTCTCTTTTCTCTTTTAGGACCTACTGTTACTCAACTGTTGAACTTTCAAGACAGGGCCTATCATTTTCTTACGCTTCTGCTTCTATTTCTTTTTCTCTTACTTTTTTTGCTCTTCTTCCTGGAAGATTTCCCCATTTTCCTTTCCCAGGTTTCTTCTGAGCTTGTATAGATACACAAAGCCCAGAGATCTTTGCTGCTTTTCCTTGGAGCGCTCCTTTTGGGAGTACTCTATTCACTGGTTATGGAGTCACAGTCTTCTGTTATCTCTGAGGATATTAATCACACATCTTTTGAATTTTTGAGGTTTACTTCCCTCTGATTAGTTTCTGTGTCCTTTGATTGGTTTTTGTTTTGTGTTGTTTGACTTTGTGATTTGTTTTGGTCACTATTTTGCGTTGTGGGGTCTTTGTTGAGATGTCTCATGACCCATGGCTGTCTGCTCATAGGAGAAAGTGGGGGCTCAAAGATCATTTCAGACCCTGATCTCATGAAGTAGGATGAGTTTATTCTGGGCTTCACGGTGGGATTATCTGGCTGGGTTGTTTCCTCGGGAAACTGATATCCATATAGTCATACAATTTCTCTTCTCTGGACAGATTCCCCACACAAGTATCCTACACTGCTTGTTTGGAAGGGGACAAGCCTGGTTTTTAAAAAGTGATTAAAAAATTAAATGTTAATGAAGAAAATTTGAAAACTACAAAAAATAAAATATATAATATGTATCATATATAACTCCATCACTATTTTATTTCCTTTTATTTGTATATAAATATTTATAAAATTTTACTCATGCTTTTTATATTTTTGTTTCCTGCTTTATGACTTAACATTATGTAGTTAACGATTTCATATGATGTCAAAATCACTTGAAATGATTGTATTCAATGCCTATTACTCCCTGATACAGATATGCTAGAGTTTATTTCATTACCATCTACTTTTGAACATATAGGTTATTTCCAATTTTTTATTGCTAATGACATTTTGATGAATATCAGTTCACTGAATTAGTTGAATTAACTAATAGGCCTTAACTATTAAATAAAATCTGGGACACATCTCCAGTTATTTAGGGTAAATTCATAGAAGTATATTTATTGTGTCAAAAGATATGAATATTTCTTAGGACATGTGTTAGGTGAGGCCAGTTTACCATCTCAAGAGATTATACCTTTATTCATAACCACTAGCCCTAAGAGAGTGTAGCCGGCTGGCACTACTTTTTCATTTCTCTTAGCATGGAAAACTTTTTTGCAACTGTGCCTCAGGGCTGGTGATTCATCAATGGAGTCTGAGGTAATTGGGCATTTGAAATAACAATGGATTTCAATCTTCTGTTAAATATCTGATAAGTGCTAATCAGATGGAATCTGTGGTTTCAAGGGTGCAGCTGGTTCTCTTTCTTAATCACCACAGAACAGTGTTGTGCTACCCTGGCCAAGTTGGTGTTGATGGAATTTTCCATATATTGGTTTCAAGTAAGGCTTCTCAGTCTTGGCAAGGTTGACATTTTGGGCCCAATAATTCTTTGTTTGCAGGGTGGTGGTGGGGTGTCCTGTGCATTGTAGGATGGTTAGCAGCACCCACGCTACACCAATGGCACTCCCCAGGTGTGATAAACAAAAATGTCTCTAGACATTACAGACTATCCCCTGGGGAACAAAGCCATCCCCTGTCGAGGACCACTGACTTCAAGTAAGGGGAAGGGTCCTCATTGATCTTATTGGAGAAATGATGTGTTAAAACAAAACAAACCAGTGTTGTTCTAATACTTGGAGGTCTTTTTGTAAATCAAGGTTGTTTCCAAATGTCTGCTCTGCAAAATGGAGACTGCCTATTTTGTATGTGTGTGTGTGTGTGTGTGTGTGTGTGTGGTGTGTGTATACATACATGGATGGGTGGAAATATCTCTTCTCCTATAGACATCATGTTGAGGAAATGGTGCTAGGACATGAGCATTACTCCAGCTATTCAAGTCCCAAACGGGGCACTTGGGAGAGGCACTGGGTGGAACTGGACTTGCGTGTATTGGGTATTCCAAGCTATTGTCTGCCAGGTTGTCACCAGGATGTAGCTCATTTCTTTGTGAAAACACAGGCCAGCCGCGTCAAACTGGCTGCCTGGGGAGGGAGCAGAAGTGGATACCCCAACCCCTCATGCTCCAGAACAATCAGCTCTACCACCAGGCAAAATTACAGTGGGGGCTGTCTTTTCTTTCTTTATTCTGCTTCTTTCAATTACCCCCTTCCTCCT
Source organism: Choloepus didactylus (assembly GCF_015220235.1). Classification (NCBI taxonomy): domain Eukaryota; kingdom Metazoa; phylum Chordata; class Mammalia; order Pilosa; family Megalonychidae; genus Choloepus; species Choloepus didactylus. The sequence goes on along the minus strand of NC_051334.1, from coordinate 1,033,949 downwards.
CCTCCTCCTGTTTCTTCTTTTGTTGTTTCTGCTGCTGCTTCTCTTGCTGAACTTGCTCCTCTCTCCCTCTCCCTCTCCCTCTCTCTTTCTCCCTCTCTCTCTCTCTCTCTCTCTCTCTCTCTCTCTCTCTCTCTCTCTCTCTCTCTCTCTCTCTCTCTCTCTCTCTCTCTCTCTCTCTCTCACACACACACACACACACACACACATTTTCCCAGTTACCAAGAGATCTTCTAGTTCTTCTCTTTCAAGGAAAGAAAAGCAACTTGATAATCTCATTAGCAGTGATATCTTGGTGACTAAAGCATTACCTTCTCCAGGTAGTATTTGAAACAGGTACCCCAGGGCAATTCTTAGCAAAGCTTAGGTTAATCGAGCAACTCCTTATGGTGCAGTCTCCAGGCACTCATCAAGTAAAGAGAACCAAAGCCTGGGCTTTTAGGCTGCTGCGATTGAACTGGCATGTGTGGACGGGTGGCACTGTTTTGGAGTAATCGACATCATCTCACTTTGGTTACAACATAGTAATACTTGTTTGTTTCCCATATGAAGGGAATTAGGTCTATTTTGGATTTGAATTTCCTTTCCCCAATTGTGTTGAGTATAAATCTGTGCCTGTCATTTGCAGAAATGGAAGCCAAGATTCTGTGTGTTCATACATTCAAATTAATGAATAATAGCATGATCATTCAACAATGATGCATTTCTTTATATAAGCAATTCACTCATGCATCTTATAGGATTTAATACTGCCTATGTGTATTCTCATTGTGGAAGAACAGATTTCGTGCTTGCTCATGTTTGGGACAGATTTTGCCCAATAGTCTCTTTCGCCCCGAGGAGTTGTCTAAAGAGTATGGGTGCTAGAGAGTTAATGTCATCGTGCTGGCTCAGCCACCTCTACCAAAATAGACCTGCAGAGCAGGTGGTTCCTTCCCAGTAAAGACATTTGTCATCCCAGGCAGGATCTAACCACAGAAAGGGGGCACTTGAGTCATGCAGAGACTTGGGAGAGCAAGTGCACACCCACACTTTCCTCTTTATTTCTCTTTCCTTAAAGCAGCCTCTTGGACAACATAAGGCCGAAGTCAGGTTCAAGCATATCAGAACCTTTACACAATGTCCCAGGGCAGAATATGAACTCCAGCAGTTTCTAATTTTACACCTGCAGGGGTTGGGGACAGGAACTGGGGACATAAATAGCTAGAACACAAACAACAGAAATGCATATCATAAAGCCCCGTTGCCAAGAGCCTGTTCTGTCCTGCTGAACTTTCGGCGGATACAGACGGAGGGATTGCATGTGTTCCGTAATTAATATCTGAGCTGTTTGGCATCTTCGAGGCCCTCACGGGGCTGAGTGTAGCACATATATATGGTAAAACAGCAGCTCATTGCAGTAGCAGCATGGAGTCCAGCAGACATGTCTTTGTTCTTATAAGTATTCTGGATTTTTCTATAGTTTTTGATCCCATTTGGTTTATATTTCAGAATGCTCAAGACAGCATACCACAGTGTTCGATCTTGAACCATTCCTGGTTTTATTGGCACTCTGAGTTTTCCAATTGGCCTCACCCTGCCAAGCTTTGAAGAAAAGAAATGAAGCAAGTAGGACATTGAGGCCAGGGGACCCTAAATTTGGTGATTTGTAGACTAAAACAAAAGATGGAGGTTGGGGCAGATGGCTAGAACAGAGTTGAGAGGAGTCTCCGTTGCAGGATATGTAGGAGCAGGTCGTTGGTTTTACCTTCTCTCCACTGGAGGAGTCTGGGAGACATAACCAAAGGGTATTGGGTACATGACTCCAGGGCTCAGAAATGCTGCTCACTGCAGTTTCCATTTGTGGACTGAATAAAGCATGGAATGCAGATAGAACTGAGCTCCTGTTTTGGCTGGATATAATAATACCTAATTCACGTGCTTGTTAGAGGATTAAATTAAATTCCATTCTAGTTCCTGGCATGTAGTGGATACTGGAGTCAGTTCTAGTTTTTGTCCGTGCTGTTGGCCGTCACTGAGGTAGTTACCCATTTGTTTTTTGCTTGGAAGCCTGGGTGCTGTTTGTAGTAGTGCTAGTGGTAGTAGTGGAGAAGGCAGAAGTCAGACCCTAGAGCATGGGAGGCTGAGAAGTAAGCTGACCTTTGGCCATGAGGCGAAAGAATGGAGCATGCTGTACTGGAAACGGGAACAAGTTCAAGTTGGCAGTCAGGCAGATTTCTGTGGTGGAGCCTTGACATGCTTTAAGTCTTGACAAAAAGCTTGACATAAGTTGAGCCTTGACATATTTGAAGTCTTTTAAAGTCACATGGAGCTACACACACATCTGGTTCAGGCTGGGAAGGGCCTCAGCTTAGAAGCAGCAGACTTAAGGTGCTTGTGAGAATTAGATAGGGAAGGTGAAATGCTGTGAGCATACAGAATAAGGGGATTTTTTTGATAGACCTTACATAATTATGAGAAATGCTGGGATACCAAAAATCTATAAAGGGTTAGCTGGAGAATCTGAGGAAAGTCACTAACCAGAGACCATGAAAAGGAGCTGGTGAAGAAGACAATGAAAGCTTCTTGTCCGGCTTCTGCTGGTAGCCTTGAAGCTGCTGGAGGTCAGCAGAGGGGACAAGTGAGAAGAAGGTTGGACATAAATCAGGGGAAAGCAAGTCAAAACTGGAGCCCACAAGGATGAGCTGGCACCCATGGGGACCAGTGGGAACCCAAAGGACCAACTAGAGCCCATACCTCTCTAACACCACATTTAAACCAGACAATGCGGCGATCTGCAGAACAAGCTGGTGCCTTTCACGTGGCACCTGGCCCAGGGCTGGAGTTGCTGGACAAGGAGGTCTAGCAGAACCTGGAGGACTTGTGGGCTTGGCTGCTATCCTACACCAACAGGTAGGCCTAGTGAATCAGTGACAACATGAGTAGGTGCCTTGTCTGCTGGACCTTGCACCAATTATCTGTAATGGCTGCTGCTTTCCCATGCCTTCCCAGTCTCACACAAACTTTCTGTGTTGGCAACCCTTTCTGGGGGGTCACCCAGGAAAATGAATTCTGGAAAGCATAGTTCTGGCTTAGCTACATCAGCACCACACATGGTTTCATTAACACAGGTGAAGGTTAAATGATCCCATTTTCACAAATCAAGGACAGATTCAGTATGGCTCTCAAGGTCATCCACGTGCAAAAGGACCCATTTTATGGGGATGAGTGGGCACTGTAATCTAGCCCTTGTTGTACCCCCAGACCACCTACCCTGGAGCTGATCTGCACCCCTGATGGAAAGGTCAATATTTTCTTCCCACTGAAGAAATGTTCTGTGTCATGCAAAAAGTCTGTGTCATGCAAAAAGTCTCAGAGTGGATTGTTTTGCACTCTCTAAAGAGCTCAATGGGATATGTCTTTAATGAACCCATAAGCTTTCTCTCCCTTGGTTCTTAGAACTGTCCAACTACTAATACATTAATTAGGTCAGAATATTTCTTTCTCTAAGACCATGTAACTGGATGAGAGAAACATCCACACCAACAACTCAACCAAAATGTTTTGATTTGGTTGATCTTAGGTTGTAAGTTTTATCCAGACAATAATTAAAGGGGCACAGAAATTCTACCCTTTGCTTCATTTGCTAGCTCACATCTGCATAGAGTATATCTCGTCCTGACCCTGATCAGCAATTACAATGGGCCATTGAAGATGAAACCCACGGGCACAATTATTAGGGGGAAATAATGTTTTCTACCACCTTCTGTCTTAGGGATAACTTTCAAAAATGAAAAGAATGCTTTCTCGTAGGCATTTCTCCAATCATACCTCCTTGTCACAAGCCAGTCCTTCCTTTAACAGGGATGTGATGTCAAGGGCTGCTCCATTGCCTGCAGGCCATTTGGGGGTAAATCATCTGCACTTGCACACACTACCATCACATCTGCACTTGCACATGCTACCATCACATCTGCACTTGCACACGCTGCCATTCTCGCTGTCAGTGTGATGTAGAAGATGAACTCAGGTGCAGCACGTGGTGGTAACTTGAAGGGACTGATAAGGACTCCTCTGGAAGCCCTAAGTATTCTTAGAACCAGAGTCACTGTCACATACTGGGATGTGCTACACTCTATTCAATGGAGATTTCTTTTTCTTTTGGTAACATGAGGAATAAGTGAATCTTGACAATGTGCATTTATGCTTTTCAGCCTGACAAGTGAGTGCAGTCTCTTCTGAGTGTCCCTCTCTTGATGCTCAAGCTCTAGATGGAAATTGCAAATGCAGAGAACATCCAGATAGTTTACTGATCCGTACCCACTAGGTTCTTTACTCGCACACACACATTTTTTTTTCTGGAAAATATCTCTTACTAGCAAAGTGTGACTTTCTAGATAATGCTGGTCTGTTGATAAAACCATACAAATTTTGCGACAGAAAGTGAAGTGAAACATATACAAATGGTTATAACTGTAACTTACTCTTTTTTGGTGGTATTAATTATTACTAAATTAGCCATCATTTCATAATCAATTTTATTTTGCCTTAATGTTATTGCTGATTTGATAAGTGCTTAAAATGGACAATTTTAAGGGAAACATTATTAGTGCTTTTAAGAAATAACCCGTGCTGAAGGTACAGCAGAGATTTTCATCCATATATCCTCATCTAAAGGAATGGTAATCAGCTACCCAGGATCATTCAGGAGTTGATAATAGACTCACTGGAAGCCAAAGGAACAGTATCGTCTTGCCGCTGAAGTCTGACATATGCTTGTTCTATGTCTAAATTTAATGAAAAAGTAGTTTGGGGAGGAAACGGGCATTCCTTTTGCTTTTTTTCTCTCTAGTGGAAAAAAAAAAACAGATGGTAGTTATTTAACATTCTCAGATATATGACACCATATTTTCTATCTGGTAAAAAGAAAAACAAAGGTTATTAGGATACAGTTTGTGAGTTTTTGACAAACAACCTGATATAGCACATACTTTGTCACATCTGTCGTAATGAAATACTCCTGGAAATCGAACTGGCTGTATTTTATGTGTGCTTAGTTTAAAAATGGAGTGAGTTTCCTTGAAATATGAGTTCCAAGTTTTGAAGCCATTATGCACAAATGCAGTCCATTCTGACTCAAAAGCCCTTCCAAGGAAGAAATTGATGGGCAGAATGTGGAGATACCCACGTGGCCATCCTCACTGTGCCCATTCGATTAAACTGACTCCATAGAGGTATCTTTTTTTAATCAATGGAAATGTCATTTTTTAAGATAACTTTTTACAGAATTGTTTTTCTTTTTAATTCCTTTTTCCTCTATAGAGTGATGTTAAGAAACCATCATTCCCCTCTCTTTTTGCAGTTATAAAATGCCTAGCATTAAAAATTAAATTTTCATTTTTTTTTTTTTTTCATTTTGATGAATTTCTTAGGATATTGCAATGGTTAAGGGCAAAAGCTATATAGTCAAACAGGTTGGTTATGACTTTTCATTCTGGTCTTAGGTGTGGTTAGGTTGAATGAATTATGTATCCCAGAGGAAAACAAACCAAGACAAAACATGATCTTTCTCCATCCCTGTGGTTGTGAACCCATTGTAAACAGGAGCTTTTGAAGATGTTATTTTTAGTTAAGGTGTGGCCCAACTGAATCAGGTTGGGCTTTAATTGGATTATTGGAGGCCTTTATAAGCAGAATGAAATTCAGACACACAGAGAGAAACCCAGGGGAAGAAGCCAGAAGGCAATGGAACTTGGAAGAGAAAGAAGATGCCACTCGGGGCATCACCATTTGATGGAAAAGCCAAAGACCAAAGGATTCTCTGCAGCCAGCCCCAAAAAGCCACAGACTTTGGGGGGAATCATTGCGTGTTGACACCTAGATTTTGGACTTCTCTTAGCCTCAAAACCATGAGCCAACAAATTCCTGTTGTTTAAGTCAACCCATTTCTGTGGTATTTGAGATTGCAGCTGGGAAACTAGGACATTAGGCAAGTGATTTAACTTCTTGGTTATTCCATTTCTTCTGTAAAACAGGGATAACAATAGCACCTGTTTTACGGTGCTGTAGTGAAAATATTAGGAATAAATCTGAAGTGCATAGAAGAGCATTTGGGGTATAATAAGTACTATGGAAGTATGTGCTACTATAGTTATTACATATGCACATTTTTAATGTTTGTTTTGCCTATCTCATGTAGGAAGTCTCCAACTTAACTTCCCTTCCTAGTGTCTCCTTAACTAATCATAAATTTGGAATAGTAATGACTTAATCTGCTGCTTGTACAGTTGATTAGTCTTCACTCCTCACTCTAGCCAGTGCTCTTTTTTGTCAACATAGAGAAATGACTCGATTCAGCATTGATTTTCAACTTGAAAAAGAGCAAAATTACAGCCTTCCTTCTAGGAAAATCAAAGGCAAAGACAAGTAAGCCACTTCCACATGCCACTTTCTCCCTTTACCTAACCCATTTCTTTCAAAAGCACAGGTGTTGCAGAGGATCCTTTGAGATCTGGAAGCCGGGAGTGATATGGAAATTATAGGAAGCACAAAGAAACGGGGCCCCGGCCTGGCTGAGGGGTGTCTCTCTGTATTTACATTTCATGACATTTATTTACTTGTTTGTGTGTGTTAACTCATGTCAGAGATAAAAGCTGCACCAGACAAGGTGAAAGAGGAAGGATGACTTTATCCAGGGGCTGCTTGAGCAGGCGACAGAGAGCAGCTCTCACTCAGCATGGAAACCAAGGCCAGGCAGCTTTTTAAGGGCCGGGGGTGGCTTGGAGGAAAAGCCCTGGAAGAGAGAGGTGTGCGAGTGATTTACTGAGGTTGCAGTTAGGACGGGCTGGTTCAGAGTATTTCCCTTTGCATTAATTAGGCTTGCGTGGAACCTGTAAGGGTCAAGAAAAGGAGGAGGGAGATAAGGAACTGCCTCCTGAGTCTCTCGGGCACCTGGGTAGCCAGGCTGAGGGGGACAGAGAGGTCAGGGGTGACATTGAAGTTACAATAGGTTGGGACTGGAGTTGTCTTTTTTTTTAAAAAGAAAATTCCTGCAGCTCGTTTTGTTTGTCTCTGCTGTCCCCCAGGTGCAACTTTGGTTTCAAGGTGGTCAGGACAGGCAAGGGCACAGCATGAGGAGCAAAGCCAGTAGCTTGGTCAAGGGAGAAAAAGCCAGTCTGGGTCGCTCAACATATTTAAGGGTGGTTCTCACCAGTGTCTTCTGGTTTAAGTACTCGGTAGGACCTCAGCCTTTAATACTGGGTTGTGAAGTCCTTGAAATAAGGGTGGAGTGCAGACACATAGAAGGGTGGAGTGCAGACACAGTTCGTGTGATTCAAATCGATGAATGGTTGAGAGTCCATTTTAACCATCTGTGGTAAGTAGATTGGAAAGGAGCAGGACCAGAGGCGGGGAGAGGAGCTAGAAAGCGGCGAAGCAATCCAGGAGAGAATGATGGGGTCTGATCCAAGGCCATGGCAACGTTTATAGAGAATGGGGAAGAGATGCAAGAGCTAATCGAAGTAGGTAGGAGAATCACTCCCAGCTGTTATCTGTCAAATACAAATAGGAGCATGAAGAAGAGAGAGGAAAAGTTGCAAAGTCCCAATTTCTCCACATTCAGGAGGAAATTATGATGCTTTCCATGAAACCAGAGAACAAAGGAAGGAGAAAATTTCAGAGTCAACATGCTAGGCAGCCACAAGATGTCCAAGGAATAATTTCGTAGCTAAGTCGTGGGTGCAGGAGTCCTACCTGAGGAAACCGGCAAGTCATGCACTTGAAGGTTCAAGTAAAAGGTTGAGTGAGCTAAGAAGGGAGTGTTCTAGTTTGCTAATGCTGCCCGAATGCAAAACACCAGAGATGGATTGGCTTGTACAAAAGGGGGTTTATTTGGTTACATAGTTACAGTCTTAAGGCCATCAAGTGTCCAAGGTAACACATCAGCAATCGGGTACCTTCACTGGAGGATGGCCAATGGTGTCTAGAAAACCTGTTAGCTGGGAAGGCACGTGGCCGGCGTCTGCTCCAAAGTTCTGGTTTCAAAATGACTTTCTCCCAGGACATTCCTCTCTAGGCTGCAATTCCTCTTCAAAACACCACTCTTAGTTGCTCTTGGGGTGTTTGTCCTCTCTTAGGTTCTCTGGAACAAGAGTCTGCTTTCAACGACCGTCTTCAAGCTACTCTCTCAGCTTCTGTGCTTTCTTCAAAGTGTCCCTCTTGGCTGTAGCAAGCTCCTCCTTCTGTCTGAGCTTATATAGTGCTCCAGTAATTTAATTCAGACCAACCCTCAATGGGTGGGCCAACATCTCCATGGAAATTATCCAACTAGAGTCATCACCCACAGTTGGGTGGGGCACATCTCCACGGAAACACTCAAAGAATCACAATCTAATCAAAACTGATACATCTGCCCACACAAGATTACATCAAAGATAACAGCATTTGGGGGGACATAATACATTCAAACCAGCACAGGAAGTGAGAAGAGAATGCTGTGAGACAGTGCCATTTTAGAGAACTTGGATGAAGAGAGAGGTCCACAAGTGAAACCCAAGGGGACACTTCAGGGCAGAAGGAGGGAAAGACGCAAGTCAGAAACCAGCAGAGGAGAGAAAACCAAGGGGGTGTATCGTGTCCAACAAGTGCATCAAATATGCTAAGGACCAAAATATGTCTATTTTAGTCTATTTCATGATGGTACAATTTACATACAGTAAAATTAACCCTTTTAAGTATACTGCTTTATGAGTTTGACAAACATGCCATTTCATATAGAACAATTCCATTACCTCCCTCCGAAAAAGAAAAATGCACTTTAATAGTCAACCACTCCCCAACCCAGTGCCTAGTGAGCACCCATCCATTCTCTATCCATGTGGTTTTGCCTTTGCAAGAATGTTGTGTGAATGGGATTATACCGTATTCAGTCTTTTAGCCTAGCTCCCTTCACAGCATAATGAACCTGTGACTCACCCATGCTGTGGCATGTTTCGGGAGTTCCTTCCTCTTTAGTGCTGAGTCCTGTTCCATTGCCTGGATGCACCACAGTCTGCTGGTCCATTGCCCAGCATGGACACATGGATTGTTCTGGTTTCTGGTCTGCCATATTTAGCCACAAAAATGTATTGGTCCAATGCAGAAGCTGCTTTAGTGCAGCAGTCGAGACAGAAGCCAGATTGAAGTGGGTTGAAGGGTTAATGGGGAATTATGAAACAAAGATGCAATTATAATGAACATTTTATGACATTCATCTCTGAAGTGAGGGAGAGGAGAGATCTGTAGTTACAGTGAAAACTATGGTGAAATGAAGATTGTGTTCGTTTTATTGTAGGAAGATAGATTTTAGAGCACATGGATATTCTGAGAGAAAACACTTTTTTGATATTACATGATATATACACATCTGAGAAATAATTCTAGTAGTCAGAAAATTATTACCTAAAGAATAAATAAAAATAATAAATACAAATATAAGGGTTCATGGGAAAATATATTGGAGGCACTTTCCTCAAAATCCTTTGAACTTCATAACCTGAGCGGTAGTAAAAATAATTGCAAGTGTATCAAGAACACTAGCAAGTGAAAAAGACATTTGAAGTCGTAGTTTATTAAAACTGGCAGAGAGGATGCAAAATGTTATTTCAAAGTAAAGATAGCTGAATGGGATTGGGAGTAAGGAAGGTTTTGGAAGATGATCACAAAAATGCACAAAGATCAAACCAGGTGATAAGTTTTTCCAAGATGTAGGGCATGGCCAGTCTCATGGGGCCAGAAGAAGAATATGGGATGAATGGAAATTGGGTACACTTCCGTTCTTTCCCATGTGGCTTGTTGCATTCCACAGTCAGTGTACTTTGAATACCATTTCTGTTACATGGTGGTGTGAAACAATCTCTGGCATAAAGTTTTTATGAATCATAGTAACTTCTGCAACATGCCGGCATTGTTCTTCCAGTTATCAGTGGCACACTAGCTAATGCGTTCTGCACAAAATAGGCATATAGCAGTATAAAGGGTGGTATCAAAAAGGTAGACTGAGGTCCCACATAATTTAGATGCGATTAAATCCTTAACGCTAAAAGCTCATTAGGACTCATCTAGGTCAGCGTCTTATTTTATAGGTAGACCATATCCAATGACCCATTGGTTGTTGATCTACTTCCCGTGTTTGATTAACAACATTTTTTAATTGATGATATTGTTACCTACCTTCTTTCCAAATTTTCAGTATGTATATCATAAAAGCCACAGATATGGTGGCATTCAGTAGATACATGTTGAATAAATCATAATGTGAAAAGCTATAAAAGCTGCCACACGATGACTTCACTATGATCCTCACAAAAATGAAACTTTCTAATTTATTCAGTTGTCACACAACTTGTTCAAATATGAGCTTACATCAACTGCAGTTTGTTAGGCAGAGACAGATTGTCCAAAGAGCAATGCACCCATTGAGGCTGGAGCTGATGATAGGGGAGTTGGCACAATAGAAGTTTCAGTCTGTGCTGACCCAAATTGGAATGATTATAATTCCTGTCTTTTCTGTGTTTCGATAATTTCCTGTACAGGCCTCGGTGATAAGTGTGGGTCACGGTTTGATACTTGTCTGTTTATGCATTGATGTCCTCAATTAAACAGGAACTTCAAGAAAGTAATGGTTGTATTCCATTCATCTTTGAATTCAACCCCTGGTCTGCTGTCTGCAGCTAGAAGTTTATGCAATAAATGCTTTTGGGGTGAATGTATGAAAAATGAAAGACTGATGGAGTTGTTCTCCAATGGGTGCTAATTTGTTTAAACTGACTGCTCCCATCCTATCTTCTGCTGGACATGTGGCACTATTTTTAACCGTGAAGGTGGAGGAAAAATACCAGAACCGGAGACCTTCAAAGAAGAGTAAAGCTAACTGCGTGGCACAGCAGTTATTTCCAGGTAGCATGAGGGAAGCAAAGGAGCACAGCCTGGGTGAGGAACAGATGTGGGTTCCAGCTCCAACTCTTACCATTTTCTAGCCACGTGAGCTTGGGTAGGTTGCCTAGCTCCCAGCCCCTCAAAGTGGGGCTCCAGGGACACACAGCCTTGGCATCTGATCACTGGTGAGCTTGTTAGAAATGCAGAATGTCAGGCTCCACCTCAGACCTACTGAACCACAATTAGCATTTTAACTAGACACCCAGCTGATGAGTGTGCACATTACATCTTGAGAAGCGCTGGCCTAGATTCTCTAAACTTTAGTTTCCTCAACTGTAAAATAAGGGGAAAAAATATCCCCCTCCAGGAGGGCTACAAAAATGCATGGAAAATGCCTTAGCATTTGGTGGTTGTGTGAGAAGATAACTCTTTTAATAACAACACAGATAAAAAAGATGAGCACATTAGATGTTGAAGGTGAACAGAAATAGGACAGAAGAGCAATTTTTCTTTCTTTCTGCTGAACTATGGCCATGGAATCTAGATTTGTATTTAACTTCAGTTATGGCAGTGGTTCTCAACCAGGACATTTGTCAATGTCTGGAGGCATTTTTGGTTTTCATGACTGGGGAAAGGGTGTGGGTAGGTTTACTCACATCCAAAGGGTAGAAGCAGGGAGAGCATCCTACAATAAGCATCCTACAATGCCCAGGACAGCGTAGTCCCGCCAACAAGGAGTTATCCAGCCCCAAATGTCACTGGGTCACAGGCTGAGAAACCATGATTATGAGAACCTGGAAACATCTGTTTGTAGAAAGGACACATTTTGCAAGTGAAAGTCTTCCCTTTGGGACACAAATGAAAAATATAGGCATGTACTCAAAACGTTGTGTTTGAGTGGAATTTTGCAAATGACTTGGGGAAAAGGAAACCAGGAATATACTGGAATCTTTGTCAAGAAACTTGTTGCTACCTCTAAGTACACAGTGTTTTATTACTCCTATGAGAGTAAAAACTGGAGAATGGATATCAAGATATCTGATGGTGTGAACATGGTACGCTATGATGTAAAATGCAAGAGACTGTAAATCAAACACTGAGTAAATATTTAAAACAAGGATTCATCCCCTTTAGGCACAAAATACTGTTCATGATTTTAACACAGACTTGATCTTTACCTGAGTACCTGCTGGATGGATATCAACTCGAGAATTATTCCATTTACAACAAATAGTCACATTAGTTCTCTGTAATAAAACTGAGTTTGGGTCATAAAAACACTCATCAAAAGAAAAATCTGCCATAATTTATTACCTCAATTTTGTGCCCAAGTTTCCCTCACCATCCCTCTTTTTATTAATTTTATGATATTTATGGTTTATTTATAAGTCAAATGCTGTCCCAAAATGGATGAACCTGTTTACGAGTGAATCAGCAAACTGTAAACATTGCTATAAAATGAAAAATGTTGTGTGATAAATCAAAAATGAAGAATTCTAGGTATCCCAAGAGAACATTTTTGGTAGGTTACATCAGCTAACTCAAATCCCACACCCATGAATCAGTAATGTTTGCTGGTTTATGAGCCCTGCAAAGCACAAATATTCTCCTTTTTCCTGCTCAGCACATTTCTGTAGTAATAAATGGGTAATTGGTTTTGTCCTAGTACACTCTTTCTAGATTACCCTTTGCAATAATCACATATAAATCCATAGGCTTCTGCTTTCCTTTATTATAAATTTTTCATTAGTTTAACTCCTCATTCTTCCTTTCTCAGTTGTATAACGTAAGCAAACATAATTGCAACAGGCAAACTCAGGGCAGATATTTTTGCTTTTTGTATTCAAATTACTTTGTTAAATTTCTTACCATTAATTATTTCTCTAATGTTATATGTGTACTTACCATTAAAAAAAACACTATTTTTCCTTCCATGGATGATTCTCCGGGGAATTCCCTATATAGAGCAACATGTCTCCTTTCAGATAACATGTAAAAAACAATACTGTCGTGTTAGGAGAATGTTCTTTAAAAAATTGGGAGAGGGCGTTATGGAGAGACTTAGAAGAAATCTGGTATGAAGAAAAGTGGAGTTTCCATCATATAATACACATAACACATAGATAAAATAGTCAAATAAAACTAAACATGTAGTAAAATTAAGGTAAGAAGGAATTATAGGTGTTTAGGTAAAAATGCATCACACTTTCCCTAATGATCAAGATAATTTTATCTAAAATAGTCTACCTACCTTAGCAGTCATCAAGCTAGTAGACTCCCAATTATCGGACTGTCACCCATACACCCTTTGTGCAGGCATCGGCCTCAGGCAGAACTGAAGGCTAAGGATGCTTGGCAGGAAAATTGGCTTTTGATTCTCCTGGACCCTCAAGGATGAAAAGCTTCTGTGTTTCAGAGATCCGTAGAATTGCCCCCCCAATTCCACTGTATCCTGCATTGTGTAGGGTGGCTTCTCCATGGGATGTGGTATATCCCCAGTTACAAAGTTGAAAATCTCTAGGGGAGCTGAGAATCAGGGCACTGCCCCCGGCTGTCCCTAAGGGTTCACTTGGGAAATGTTTGCTTTTCCTCCAGTTGAGTCTCGCTTGGCTGACTCAGAAATTCAACTATCCCATGATGAAATGCTTTCTCATGTGGATTTGCTTTTAGTAGCAGGATTTTGAAGTGGAGACTTCCGTGTTTGAATGTCGGGCACTTTCCATTCCCTGCATTAGGAGAGAAGTTGGGTGTTTATGACGTTGCATGGAGTCACTGACGTGAATGCCAAGGGGGAAACGTGATTGCTTTTATAGGGGTGCAGGAAAGAGCCCAGTGGGGTCCCTGGCTGCCTCCTTTGGAGGTCCTGCATGATGGCCAGGTTAATGGAAGGCAACCCTAACCCTACCAGGGCAGTGGCATGACCTGTGCTAAGATTGCATCCGTTTGTCTCCTGCCATCACGTAAAGTCCCTCATGAATAAGTGCTGACTGGAATGAACAGAAACAGGGACTAGTTAGTAAAGGATGTGAGTGAGAAATACCCAAGGGAGTCTGGGAAATTCCCATATTTCCTGCCTCGTTCTGTCTTTTAGGTTTGCAGTGTTCAATTAAACACCTTATTTCCCTGTCCTTCCCCCTGAAATTCTAGCATATGTTGACTGTGGTGGTTAAATTTATCACTTAATAGTATGTTGCTGGAGGGTGGGGCAAGATGGCAGACTGGTGAGCTGTATGTTTTAGTTACTCCTCCAGGAAAGTAGGTAGAAAGCCAGGAACTGCGTGGACTGGACACCACAGAGCAATCTGTCTTTGGGCATACTTCATACAACACTCATGAAAATGTCGAACTGCTGAGATCAGCGAAATCTGTAAGTTTTTGCGGACAGGGGACCCGCGCCCCTCCCTGCCAGGCTCAGTCCCGTGGGAGGAGGGGCTCTCGGCTCCGGGAAGGAGAAGGGAGAACTGCAGTGGCAGCCCTTATCGGAAACTCATTCTACTGATCCAAACTCCAACCATAGATAGACGGAGACCAAACACCAGAGAATCTGAGAGCAGCCAGCCCAGCAGAGAGGAGACAGGCATAGAAAAAAAAAAAACAACACGAAAAACTCCAAAATAAAAGCAGAGGATTTTTGGAGTTCTGGTGAACACAGAAAGGGGAAGGGCGGAGCTCAGGCCTTGAGGCGCATATGCAAATCCTGAAGAAAAGCTGATCTCTCTGCCCTGTGGACCTTCCCTTAATGGCCCTGGTTGCGTTGTCTATTAGCATTTGAATAACCCATTAGATCTCTGAGGAGGGCTCTTTTTTTTTTTTTTTTTAAATCCTTTTTTCTTTTTCTAAAACAATTACTCTAAGAAGCCCAATACAGAAAGCTTCAAAGACTTTCAATTTGGGCACGTCAAGTCAAGAGCAGAACTAAGAGAGCTCTGAGACAAAAGGCAATAATCCAGTGACTGAGAAAATTCACTAAACACCACAACTTCCCAAGAAAAGGGGGGTGTCCACTCACAGCCACCATCCTGGTGGACAGGAAACACTCCTGCCCATCGCCAGCCCCATAGCCCAGAGCTGCCCCAGACAACCCAGTGTGACGGAAGTGCTTCAAATAACAGGCACACACCACAAAACTGGGCGTGGACATTAGCCTTCCCTGCAACCTCAGCTGATTGTCCCAGAGTTGGGAAGGTAGAGCAGTGTGAATTAACAAAGCCCCACTCAGCCATCATTTGAGCAGACTGGGAGCCTCCCTACACAGCCCAGCAGCCCAGAACTGCCCTGGGGGGACGGCACTCACCTGTGACATAGCACAGTCATCCCACAACAGAGGACCCGGGGTGCACAGCCTGGAAGAGGGGCCCACTTGCAAGTCTCAGGAGCCATACGCCAATACCAAGGACTTGTGGGTCAGTGGCAGAGACAAACTGTGGCAGGACTGAACTGAAGGATTAGACTATTGCAGCAGCTTTAAAACTCTAGGATCACCAGGGAGATTTGATTGTTAGGGCCACCCCCCCTCCCCGACTGCCCAGAAACACGCCCCACATACAGGGCAGGCAACACCAACTACACACGCAAGCTTGGTACACCAATTGGACCCCACAAGACTCACTCTCCCACTCACCAAAAAGGCTAAGCAGGGGAGAACTGGCTTGTGGAGAAGAGGTGGCTCGTGGACGCCACCTGCTGTTTAGTTAGAGAAAGTGTACTCCACGAAGCTATAGATCTGATAAATTAGATATAAGGACTTCAATAGGTCTACAAACCCTAAAAGAACCCTATCAAGTTCAGCAAATGCCACGAGGCCAAAAACAACAGAAAATTATAAAGCATATGAAAAAACCAGACGATATGGATAACCCAAGCCCAAGCACCCAAATCAAAAGACCAGAAGAGACACAGCACCTAGAGCAGCTACTCAAAGAACTAAAGATGAACAATGAGACCATAGTACGGGATATAAAGGAAATCAAGAAGACTCTAGAAGAGCATAAAGAAGACATTGCAAGACTAAATAAAAAAATGGATGATCTTATGGAAATTAAAGAAACTGTTGACCAAATTAAAAAGACTCTGGACACTCATAGTACAAGACTAGAGGAAGTTGAACAACGAATCAGTGACCTGGAAGATGACAGAATGGAAAATGAAAGCATAAAAGAAAGAATGGGGAAAAAAATTGAAAAAATCGAAATGGACCTCGGGGATATGATGGATAATATGAAACGTCCAAATATAAGACTCATTGGTGTCCCAGAAGGGGAAGAAAAGGGTAAAGGTCTAGGAAGAGTATTCAAAGAAATTGTTGGGGAAAACTTCCCAAATCTTCTAAACAACATAAATACACAAATCATAAATGCTCAGCGAACCCCAAATAGAATAAATCCAAATAAACCCACTCCGAGACATATACTGATCACACTGTCAAACACAGAAGAGAAGGAGCAAGTTCTGAAAGCAGCAAGAGAAAAGCAATTCACCACATACAAAGGAAACAGCGTAAGACTAAGTAGTGACTACTCAGCAGCCACCATGGAGGCGAGAAGGCAGTGGCACGATATATTTAAAATTCTGAGTGAGAAAAATTTCCAGCCAAGAATACTTTATCCAGCAAAGCTCTCCTTCAAATTTGAGGGAGAGCTTAAATTTTTCACAGACAAACAAATGTTGAGAGAATTTGCTAACAAGAGACCTGCCCTACCAGAGATACTAAAGGGAGCCCTACAGACAGAGAAACAAAGACAGGACAGAGAGACTTGGAGAAAGGTTCAGTACTAAAGAGATTCGGTATGGGTACAATAAAGGATATTAATAGAGAGAGGGAAAAATATGACAAACATAAACCAAAGGATAAGATGGCCGATTCAAGAAATGCCTTCACGGTTATAACGTTGAATGTAAATGGATTAAACTCCCCAATTAAAAGATATAGATTCGCAGAATGGATCAAAAAAAATGAACCATCAATATGTTGCATACAAGAGACTCATCTTAAACACAGGGACACAAAGAAACTGAAAGTGAAAGGATGGAAAAAATATTTCATGCAAGCTACAGCCAAAAGAAAGCAGGTGTAGCAATATTAATCTCAGATAAAATAGACTTCAAATGCAGGGATGTTTTGAGAGACAAAGGAGGCCACTACATACTAATAAAAGGGGCAATTCAGCAAGAAGAAATAACAATCGTAAATGTCTATGTACCCAATCAAGGTGCCACAAAATACATGAGAGAAACACTGGCAAAACTAAACGAAGCAATTGATGTTTCCACAATAATTGTGGGAGACTTCAACACATCACTCTCTCCTATAGATAGATCAACCAGACAGAAGACCAATAAGGAAATTGAAAACCTAAACAATCTGATAAATGAATTAGATTTAACAGACATATACAGGACATTACATCCCAAATCACCAGGATACACATACTTTTCTAGTGCTCACGGAACTTTCTCCAGAATAGATCATATGCTGGGACATAAAACAAGCCTCAATAAATTTAAAAAGATTGAAATTATTCAAAGCACATTCTCTGACCACAATGGAATACAATTAGAAGTCAATAACCATCAGAGACTTAGAAAATTCACAAATACCTGGAGGTTAAACAACACACTCCTAAACAATCAGTGGGTTAAAGAAGAAATAGCAAGAGAAATTGCTAAATATATAGAGACGAATGAAAATGAGAACACAACATACCAAAATCTATGGGATGCAGCAAAAGCAGTGCTAAGGGGGAAATTTATAGCACTAAACGCATATATTAAAAAGGAAGAAAGAGCCAAAATCAAAGAACTAATGGATCAACTGAAGAAGCTAGAAAATGAACAGCAAACCAATCCTAAACCAAGTACAAGAAAAGAAATAACAAGGATTAAAGCAGAAATAAATGACATAGAGAACAAAAAAACAATAGAGAGGATAAATATCACCAAAAGTTGGTTCTTTGAGAAGATCAACAAGATTGACAAGCCCCTAGCTAGACTGACAAAATCAAAAAGAGAGAAGACCCATATAAACAAAATAATGAATGAAAAAGGTGACATAACTGCAGATCCTGAAGAAATTAAAAAAATTATAAGAGGATATTATGAACAACTGTATGGCAACAAACTGGACAATGTAGAAGAAATGGACAATTTCCTGGAAACATATGAACAGCCTAGACTGACCAGAGAAGAAATAGAAGACCTCAACCAACCCATCACAAGCAAAGAGATCCAATCAGTCATCAAAAATCTTCCCACAAATAAATGCCCAGGGCCAGATGGCTTCACAGGGGAATTCTACCAAACTTTCCAGAAAGAACTGACACCAGTCTTACTCAAACTCTTTCAAAACATTGAAGAAAAGGGAACACTACCTAACTCATTTTATGAAGCTAACATCAATCTAATACCAAAACCAGGCAAAGATGCTACGAAAAAGGAAAACTACCGGCCAATCTCCCTAATGAATATAGATGCAAAAATCCTCAACAAAATACTTGCAAATTGAATCCAAAGACACATTAAAAAAATCATACACCATGACCAAGTGGGGTTTATTCCAGGCATGCAAGGATGGTTCAACATAAGAAAAACAATCAATGTATTACAACACATTAACAAGTCAAAAGGGAAAAATCAATTGATCATCTCAATAGATGCTGAAAAAGCATTTGACAAAATCCAACATCCGTTTTTGATAAAAACACTTCAAAAGGTAGGAATTGAAGGAAACTTCCTCAACATGATAAAGAGCATATATGAAAAACCCACAGCCAGCATAGTACTCAATGGTGAGAGACTGAAAGCCTTCCCTCTAAGATCAGGAACAAGACAAGGATTCCCGCTGTCACCACTGTTGTTAAACATTGTGCTGGAAGTGCTAGCCAGGGCAATCCGGCAAGACAAAGAAATAAAAGGCATCCAAATTGGAAAAGAAGAAGTAAAACTGTCATTGTTTGCAGATGATATGATCTTATATCTAGAAAACCCTGAGAAATCGACGATACACCTACTAGAGCTAATAAACAAATTTAGCAAAGTAGCGGGATACAAGGTTAATGCACATAAGTCAGTAATGTTTCTATATGCTAGAAATGAACAAACTGAAGAGACACTCAAGAAAAAGATACCATTTTCAATAGCAACTAAAAAAATCAAGTACCTAGGAATAAACTTAACCAAAGATGTAAAAGACCTATACAAAGAAAACTACATAACTCTACTAAAAGAAATAGAAGGGGACCTTAAAAGATGGAAAAATATTCCATGTTCATGGATAGGAAGGCTAAATGTCATTAAGATGTCAATTCTACCCAAACTCATCTACAGATTCAATGCAATCCCAATCAAAATTCCAACAACCTACTTTGCAGACTTGGAAAAGCTAGTTATCAAATTTATTTGGAAAGGGAAGATGCCTCGAATTGCTAAAGACACTCTAAAACAGAAAAACGAAGTGGGAGGACTTACACTCCCTGACTTTGAAGCTTATTATAAAGCCACAGTTGCCAAAACAGCATGGTACTGGCACAAAGATAGACATATAGATCAATGGAATCGAATTGAGAATTCAGAGATAGACCCTCAGATCTATGGCCGACTGATCTTTGATAAGGCCCCCAAAGTCACTGAACTGAGCCATAATGGTCTTTTCAACAAATGGGGCTGGGAGAGTTGGATATCCATATCCAAAAGAATGAAAGAGGACCCCTACCTCACCCCCTACACAAAAATTAACTCAAAATGGACCAAAGATCTCAATATAAAAGAAAGTACCATAAAACTCCTAGAAGATAATGTAGGAAAACATCTTCAAGACCTTGTATTAGGCGGCCACTTCCTAGACTTTACACCCAAAGCACAAGCAACAAAATAGGAAATAGATAAATGGGAACTCCTCAAGCTTAGAAGTTTCTGCACCTCAAAGGAATTTCTCAAAAAGGTAAAGAGGCAGCCAACTCAATGGGAAAAAATTTTTGGAAACCATGTATCTGACAAAAGACTGATACCTTGCATATACAAAGAAATCCTACAACTCAATGACAATAGTACAGACAGCCCAATTATAAAATGGGCAAAAGATATGAAAAGACAGTTCTCTGAAGAGGAAATACAAATGGCCAAGAAACACATGAAAAAATGTTCAGCTTCACTAGCTATTAGAGAGATGCAAATTAAAACCACAGTGAGATACCATCTAACACCGGTTAGAATGGCTGCCATTAAACAAACAGGAAACTACAAATGCTGCAGGGGATGTGGAGAAATTGGAACTCTTATTCATTGTTGGTGGGACTGTATAATGGTTCAGCCACTCTGGAAGTCAGTCTGGCAGTTCCTTAGAAAACTAGATATAGAGTTACCATTCGATCCAGCGATTGCACTTCTCGGTATATACCCGGAAGATCGGAAAGCAGTGACACGAACAGATATCTGCACGCCAATGTTCATAGCAGCATTATTCACAATTGCCAAGAAATGGAAACAACCCAAATGTCCTTCAACAGATGAGTGGATAAATAAAATGTGGTATATACACACGATGGAATACTACGCGGCAGTAAGAAGGAACGATCTGGTGAAACATATGACAACATGGATGAACCTTGAAGACATAATGCTGAGCGAAATAAGCCAGGCACAAAAAGAGAAATATTATATGCTACCACTAATGTGAACTTTGAAAAATGTAAAACAAATGGTTTATAATGTAGAATGTAGGGGAACTAGCAGTAGAGAGCAATTAAGGAAGGGGGAACAATAATCCAAGAAGAACAGATAAGCTATTTAACGTTCTGGGGATGCCCAGAAATGACTATGGTCTGTTAAATTCTGATGGATATAGTAGGAACAAGTTCACAGAAATGTTGCTATATTATGTAACTTTCTTGGGGTAAAGTAGGAACATGTTGGAAGTTAAGCAGTTATCTTAGGTTAGTTGTCTTTTTCTTACTCCCTTGTTATGGTCTCTTTGAAATGTTCTTTTATTGTATGTTTGTTTTCTTTTTAACTTTTTTTTTCATACAGTTGATTTAAAAAAGAAGGGAAAGTTAAAAAAAAAAAAAAGAAAGAAAGTAAAACAAGGAAAAAAAAAAGATGTAGTGCCCCCTTGAGGAGCCTGTGGAGAGTGCAGGGGTATTCGCCTAACCCACCTCCATGGTTGCTAACATGACCACAGACATAGGGGACTGGTGGTTTGATGGGTTGAGCCCTCTACCATAAGTTTTACCCTTGGGAAGACGGTTGCTGCAAAGGAGAGGCTAGGCCTCCCTATATTTGTGCCTAAGAGTCTCCTCCTGAATGCCTCTTTGTTGCTCAGATGTGGCCCTCTCTCTCTGGATAAGCCAACTTGAAAGGTGAAATCACTGCCCTCCCCCCTACGTGGGATCAGACACCCAGGGGAGTGAATCTCCCTGGCAACGTAGAATATGACTCCCGGGGAGGAATGTAGACCCGGCATCGTGGGACGGAGAACATCTTCTTGACCAAAAGGGGGATGTGAAAGGAAATGAAATAAGCTTCAGTGGCAGAGAGATTCCAAAACGAGCCGAGAGGTCACTCTGGAGGGCACTCTTACGCACACTTTAGACAACCCTTTTTAGGTTCTAAAGAATTGGGGTAGCTGGTGGTGGATACCTGAAACTATCAAACTACAACCCAGAACCCATGAATCTCGAAGACAGTTGTATAAAAATGTAGCTTATGAGGGGTGACAATGGGATTGGGAAAGCCATAAGGACCACACTCCACTTTGTCTAGTTTATGGATGGATGAGTAGAAAAATAGGGGAAGGAAACAAACAGACAAAGGTACCCAGTGTTCTTTTTTACCTCAATTGCTCTTTTTCACTCTAATTATTATTCTTGTTATTTTTGTGTGTGTGCTAATGAAGGTGTCAGGGATTGATTTAGGTGATGAATGTACAACTATGTAATGGTACTGTAAACAATCGAAAGTACGATTTGTTTTGTATGACTGCGTGGTATGTGAATATATCTCAATAAAATGATGAGTAAAAAAAAAAAAAAAGAAAAAAAAAATCCAAAAAAAAAAAAAAAATAGTATGTTGCTGAAAATCAACACAGGATGGGGGAAGCAGCAGACTTTCCCAAGATGTCCAGGGCTCAGGGCAGGGAGCACACCATTGGGTTGCTTACTTTTAGGAACAACTTATGCATATTTTTATTCTACACAGAATACCTGCAACATATCAGGCAGAGGATAATTTTGAAAATGTGTTTCTTAAAAAATAAATGGTATTTCTGAATAGTGGAGAGGCAAGGAATTTGTTGGGCGCTTTTGGTCTTGACCACGAATCATCCACCCATCTTCTCTCAGCAAGAGCCTCCCGAGTTCCCGGGTAGGGGCTCACCTGGAATTCATCATGTGCAGTCTTTTTTGGAAGTCTAGGATACAATGTCCTTGCAGCACATAATCAAGGGGTGATATGTAATCTAAGGTAGGGTAGTTGGATTCCCTTTTCAGAGACTTCGCCAATTCCTGGAGATGCCTTTGTCCTTGTCGATTTCTGAGTCTGATTCTCTCCGAGCTCCTAGCAGTCCTCTGTGTTGTTTTGTTTTGTTTCTTAGCCAGCATCACTTTCTATCGCTGGGACTAATAAATACATCTGACATCTGAATTGACAATCCTGATGACTGATTTCCACAAATTGAGGTTAGTTAGGCAAATACAATTTACTTCAAATGGATTACCAGTCTGTTTGGAAACACTGGATTCCCCATTTTTGGTAGTCATTTTTCATCCTAGAAGGAGCCAAACGCAGAATATTAAGATTACAAAATGTATGTTCATGATAGGATTTGCATTACAAGCAACAGAAGTTTAAAATAAAAATCAGGAAGTCTTTAATAATACAAGTTCTTTTATTGACTGACACACAACAGTAGCGTTTGCAACCATTTCTTCCCAGAAACAGTGGTGGTTAGAACGCAGCATCTTCAACCTGCAAGTCGCCCCAAGTAGAATGAGGCAGAATCAGAGTAAGGAACAACCTTATTTCTCATGTGAAAGTTAGGAATGATTAAAAGGCAAACTCATAGCAACTTGTTGCAAATGAGGCCCTAGTGTTCTACGCCAAAATTGATGGGGTCATCACCAGTGGTTGAAATTGAATCAGAAAACCCCTGATTGTGCATAGATCACCATAGTGTCAAGAATTAGGTAAAGGTACAGGTGATTGATTAAGTTTTCAAATATCCTGTGACAGCTGATTTCTATGCAAAACAATTTAAGGACCAGTAAGTATATGGAGTTGATTGATACATGTGACTGTTTTACCCTGGGATATTTTAATGGATGCCATTATCTTTTACAAACTATTTTTTTTTTTCAAATTTTTCAAAGATTAGGCCTTCTGGAGTTGCTCATCTTATTTAGAATTGGACCAACAGAAGACATTTGCTTTGTTGAGAAATGAGCATGCTACATTTTAATCCTTGGAGGTCATAACTTGTAACCTGGACTAAATGTCAGCCTTCCTTTTGGAATGAGTTAACAATTGCCCGAGGAAACAACCATGCTTGTCTTGTCAGCTCTTACTCTGTGATTAATGACCAGAGGAAACATTTGAGTGAACGTCAGGAGAAACATGGGGATAAATCTAAGAATTAGAGAATGTTAAAAGTTTAAACTGCTCTTCTCATGTATGTAGAATACTTGGGTCATCTCTCAGAAATCATTGTTAAGTGTCCAATGATAATGAAATAGCCAGTTTGAAAATGTCAAAGTGAAAAGAGCAATGGACTACTCAACCTGATTTTTGTCTTGGCATGCACCCCTAGAACATACAGTTCCCCTGTAATCTTACTGTACAGTATTCTGTTGTACAGATGAAGGTGTCCATATAGGACTGTTGGTCAGTTTTCCAGATCCCTATGGCACAAAACAGTTTAGTTCAATTATGGAAAAACAACAACTCCTCCTCTGATTAAGCAAGCTTCCACTGCAACAAAGTCATCTAGACTTATCTTTTTTATCTCCCTACATTTTGCACTTGTCTAGGGTTAAATTTAAAATTTCCTGAGATTTTTGCCCTAATGGAAACTAATTCCTCATCATGTAATATTTATTTCTAACTACCATACCCATGACTCATATGAATTATGAATCTCTTTGCTTGTATTTCCTCAAATTGATATGCTTTTCTTAATTAACATATGGGATATCCATTTTCTTTAGAGTAGTATTTGTCAAACTTTAATGTTCACATAAATCACTGGAGGATCTTGTTAAATTATAGATTCTGAATCAGTAGTTCTGGTGTTGGGCCTGAGATTCTGTGTTTCACACCAGGTCCCAGGTGATAGCAGTGCTGCAGCTATTTAGAAAAGCAAAACTTGAAATCAGAGGTCAGCAAACTTTTTCTGTAAACTAACAGAGAGTAAACATTTCAGACTTTTTGTTCCAAAGCTGTTTCTGTGCCAACTGCTCAAAGCTCTGCCCCAAAGCAACCATTGATGATATGAAAAAAGTATATATGGCTGATTTTCCCCAATAAAATGTTATTTATAAATACCAAAATATGTATTTCATATAATTTTTACCTGTCACAAAATATTATTTTTTTTCAAACACTTAAAAAAGTAAAACATTCTTAGCAAGTGGAATATCCAAAAACCGGCAGTCGGCAGGATTTGTCCTGGAGGGCCATGACTTGCCCTTCCTGCTTCCAGTGTGTATTAAACTGAAGAGTCTGTTGGAAGTGAAACCTGAATAAGGAGCTCTGTTCCATCCTCAGATGCTCCAAGTTGAAACGGCAAAAGATTAAAGGACCTCATGTGCATTTTGTGAATATTGTCCTGATTGTCTGTCCTGAGAGTTTAGATGGTGAGGATACATTTGTTTTTTCACATGTATATTTTAATTTCTAGAAGTTATGGTTAGAGCAGATATCAACCATCTGTTGAATTGCTGTGTATTTAACAGTATGCTATGGATCAGTGGGCATATAAAATATATTTAGCAAGACTTAACAGAGATTAATGACAGTCTATGGTTTAATTGGAGCTATAGGAGATGATTGTAATTTCTTTTTATTGAATATTTCCATATGTCCATACTGTTACCACTAGGACAAAAATAAAGTTCTCCATAAACCATTATGTTAAAGCTTTGAGCCTCACATACTATATGAAGATTGGAGGAACCTGGAAGTCCCTGTTGTCTTGTGATGTCAAGCCAAAGTTTTTCATCCTGAGAATACGGAACTGGACAAGACTGCGTTAGCAATTGAGTTGTACTTTAACATCCCCCTGGCCTTGACTGTGTGAGATCCTAGCCTTCTAGAATAACATAACCTGCAAGACTCAGGAGAAATGCAGAAAAGCCCTGGAACAAAAACTGTACGGCAATCACAACCCCGAAATTCAGAATGTTACAAGCCACCTCTTCAAAACTAAGACACCATAGGTTGAAAGTTGTGCCTTTATTCTACATTCCACTAAGAAACAATAACAATACAAAAACAGTGTTATTTTGACTATGCCAGTCCATCAGTTGTAAGAGATATGCTCATTTCAGGTCTGGCTCTTAGAAATCAGTGAAACATAGTATTTAAATCTCAGGTGCATATTCACTGAGAATTAGCTAATTTTATGTTTAGCTGAGATGCTGATTATGGCATACAAAACATTTTTCTTTCCATTGCTTCATTTCCTTCTCAACGGACAAACATGATTATTTTCTGTTGGAAAAAAAATGGAGTCTCAGACATTTGGAAACGATTATTTGAGTTTACACGAGCTACCCAAGCAATTCCTGCTGCTAAAACAAGTGAATCCAAACACGTATAATGGCACCAACAAGGTGAAAGCTCAGCCACCATGCTTGTAAAGAACAAAACAGGTGTGCCTCATTGGCAGGCAGCCTTTCTCCAGGCAGCCCAGAACCCTTCAATCTTATGGATCTACCATCTTCCAGGTGTAGTTTCCAAGTCCTCCATGCTTGTTGCTTCAAGTCTGTGGCAGAGGAAGCACACGTAGGTTTGTATGGTGTCACCCAACACTTCTCATTTTCCTTCAGCAGGAAGTCAGTCCAGTCACATGACACCCAACTGCAAAGGCAGCTGGGAAATGGAGTCCATCCTTGAACCAGGAAGAAGTGATGGGTTGCCTACTGCCCAAACTAGAATCATGGCTCTGTCTTTAGGTTCCTTGTTCTCTCCTCTTACAATCATTTTAATGTCTACACTCTCAAAATTCTACCCCCGAATGGAAAAGGTTGCCCAGATCAAAGGTTGAGGTGACAATGGTCCTTTCCTATCTTTCCGTTCCCTTTATCCCTCAGCAGCTCCTTTCAATTTCAGTGCCACAAGATCGGCAACTCTGAATTTCATTTCCTGCGAGTTTATTATAGCGCTTTTTAAATTATTCAGAGTAATATTTCTCTCCATGCTGGGAATATCATCTTTGTTTTAATCTCCTAGCCTATTGTATCGACTAGTGGAACTTGTAATATTTTAGTCCCTTGAAATTTTCATATAATGGCCAGGATGCTAGTTTAAATTTGCATGAGGGGAGGAGCTGCTTTCTGAAGATCTGCATGTATGTTCATGCATTCCATCTACACTGCAGGTTAAAAATCCATGAGTGCGATAGGAGAAGCCAAGACATAAATAGCCAGCATTAGAAGAAAATTGGCTCATTTTAACCAGTGACTTGTAGAATAGATGAAACTGCCAAAGCTTCTAGAGTGATTTGCCTTCCCTTTTCCCCATGGTGCTTTCTGAATACATTTTCCATTTCTGATCCTGGGATGTGGATAAAGAGCCCATCCATCAGTGCCAACTGATGGAGGATCAGCCAAGCAGACCAGCGGAAGTGGTTCTTCTAGCCCTACTTCCTTATGGAAATATCCCTGTGAAAGGCTCTGAGCCTTTGCCACACATAGCCTGGACTTGTGCTCATATCACACAGCCTGTCACTGTGATTTTTAATAATGGATCAATTACATGGAGGCCTTTGCAAGCCTCTGCATTGCAGACATAGTTTCTCTTCAGAGACATGGGGACAGCTATAGTTATACAGACATGAGAAAAGAGTAACGCAAAAGTCGGGGCCGTGGGCTTGGTCCTGGGGCTTGCCATATGGGGCCCAAGATTTTTGGGGTCCAGTAATTGGTTTTGCCAACAAAAAAAGTAACTTTTACCCAAAAGTGCTCAGACAATGAATTTTTCTAAACAACTGGGTGAATTTCCAAAAGAAGAGCAGCATTAAGTTGTTCTTGGTAATCCAAGAACAAGAGTTGGTAATATCGGAGTCCACTATTTGCTGATGGGCCCAGAACTTAAACTAAAGGCACATTCCCATTAGGTCCTGCATCTAAAGGTCCAGAGGCCATTTACGGGGTACTTTGTTGCTTCTTATAGATAAACCACATTTCAGGAGTAATCGTTTTTCTAAACTTAGAAAGCATCACTAGAAAGTGAGAACAGATTAAATTTCTGTCCCAATTTTGAGGTGGTGGGTATTATTATTAGTCTTAGTTTGGATTTCTCCACATATAGACATGGAGAATAGGATTCAATACAAGTGGTTCGTTTGGAACATAAATCTTTTGCTGTTTATTTACAAATAGCTGAGTGAGTGGGGACATACAGCAGGCAAAGGGAGACAGCCAGTCAAGCTGTGTGGTCTTTGGAAACAGAATGGGTACCATATCTGTAATTTAAAATTTTCTAGTAGGCACATTTTAAAAAATGTAGAAAAAAGCAAGTGGAATATTGCATTGAAATGTTAATTTAGTAATGTATTTGACTTAATCCCATACACTTAAAGTGTCATTTCAACATGTAATCAATATAAAATTTTTGAGATATGTTACCTATGTGTTTTTCCAATTAAGTATTCTAAATCTGGTATGTATTTTGCTCTTAAAGCACACCTCAGTTTGGATGGGCCCCCTTTCACGTGCTCGATAGCCACCCATGGCTAGTGGCTACCATATTGGACAGCCCAGCAATCAAGTAAGTGTGATTAAGCCAGCTACTGCTGTGGACGACTAGAGATAAATCCCACTGGGAAAGTGCCAGGAACCAGTGGGTAGCACATCCTTCAGAATCATCCCAAATGATGGCAAGTGGGCTCTGTTATGGATTCACCAAGTCATGTGCCCTGTTGGAAAAGGGGTGTTATTTTGCAGCCACTTCTCACCTATCCAGTGGGTAGAGAAGTGAGCTCTAGCACCTAGAGATGCCTTCAGTCAAAGCCAAGCTGTTGCTGCCATTTGGAAAGTGGCTGGAGCACTGGAGAGAATGGGGGAGGGAACAGCTGCACCTGATACATTATTCCACATTATTTACAGAAACATCGAGATGAGTCCTCCGCAGTGGGAGACATCTTCCCTTAAACAATTAAAGACAGATGGTTGGAAGTCTACCTTTCAAGGTTTTTCTGGATCAAAGATTCCACATATGTCTTTGGAAAACACACGCATTATTTAATTAGCCTTAGAGTCAAATAGCTCTTCTGGGTATCTTGTTGAAGTCTGTAGAGCAGTTTTATATAGTTTTTAGTTGTTTCTGGAGAAATGGCTGGCTAGTTTCTGCTTCAAAATTTGTGATTCTGGAGACTATAGCATCCACTTCACTTTAATGGATACCAAGGCGGCAAATTTGTTGCAATTTTATTGAAAGGACCAAAAATGTGCCAATTGAAAGTTTTTACTTTAGACTATCTTTTTGCATGATAGATTGTCAGAAATCAAACTTGCAAATGACTTTGGTAAATTTTAGTCTTATGTCCATATCTTTAAGTGACACAATCATTTTAACATACGTAGGATAGCAATGTAAAATGCTAAACAATAAGACTGAGCCTGTGGCATTTCATATATTTTAAAGCAACTATTAAGTCACACCTACACATTTTGTTTGGCCTAATTTATAATACCTCGATTTCATTTCTTAAATGTTACTCAGGAGAGTCTTTGCTGGAGGTTTTCTAGTTTTGCCTCATGACCTTCAATCCAAAGACCAAAACAATCAAAAGAACACAACATACAAAGTAAGGAGCTATGACTTTGCATTGTGCTAAGTTTGCCTTGTTTGAGAGAGGTAACCAACATCTTTGTTTTCAGAAGTGCAAAATAAAAATAATAAAAACCTAGCACACCTGGATGTTGACATGATAATCAAAAATTCGGTATTTAAAGGTAGATACTACACATATATAAAAGACCTTCAGAGCCATATTTTGAGGCCAAATGCTGCTGTATGATGAAATTATTTCAAAGTCGGTTCTCTCATCTATTCACACACGTGGTGTAACTGCCATAAAGACGAAAACAAACAAACAAGCTAACAAGCCAGTGTGCTAGGCCAGGTTGTCTAGGAAGCAAACCTGGGACAAAGTGCTGGTGCTGGACTGGAAGCAGCATTCCCAGGTCGAGGAGGGAGTTGCCGAGAGCAATGGAGGCACCCTGTGTTTCAGGGTGGATCATAGGACGCATGTGTGCCCTGGAACGGGAAGGGAGCAGACTTCCTCTGCTGACCACCTGCCCCCCATCTCCTGCATCCCCTTGGGCCAAGTTACCTCAATGGCACTTGACACCCTGCACTTCTGTGTGGCTTCAGCAGGCCCCTTCAGCTGCCCCTGGGCTTGAGGTTTCATGCAAGGCTGGACTTGATGGGAGGTGCAGGGACCTGGATGTGTGGCTGGTCAGACTCAGATGGTGGACTCAAGTGTACCTGCCACGTGTGCAGAACGATCTGGGAGAGACGAAAGGGCAAAGGGTCTGCAAGGGCTCGTGTATAATACTATGCATCAAGTGACTGTTATTTTTGTCTTTCTAGTAATAATAGCTTGCATATTTGCAATATGTTACAAATTGAGGATCAACTGGCATGTCCAAACTGTCCGTGTAGATCAGCTCTCTTATGGGTTTTCTTTGCACAAACACATGACCACTTGACATGGAAAAGAGATTAACATGTGGGGTTATGTACAAAACACAAAGCAAGCCTGATGCATAAACCAATGCCAAGTACCATTTGTTTTTGTTTTTAGTGTAAAGAAGATTCAAAATCTTCATGCAACTTTTTAGCAAGCAACATAAAATTATCATCACGTATGTTTCTGCCATAAAATACACATTTTCATTTTTGTGTATTATTTTTTGTTCACCTGAATACTGTAGTGAAGTTGAAATTTGCACAACTTCTCCAGTATCAGAGGGAAAAAAAAATGTTTTGAATGTTTTAAAAACATCCTCAGTTTGTTTTGGTACTCCTCCTACTGAAGGCTGTCACGTATGTAATCTTTTCACTCAAATCTTTTGGAAAAATTTAAAAATATCTTTTAGGTCAATCTGCTGTCTTTGGTAATCAAATCAGTCATTTGGAATATATGATGCCCTTGACCCCTATAGGAGGTTCTCTATATATGTGATATAGTTATCTATCAGATTGTTTATCTGATATATATAGTTATATATATTAAAATAATCTGACATTATGGGTAACAATATGCAATGTCAGTCACTCACCTTGATCCCATTTTTTTACCATAACAGATAATTCTTCCAAGAACATCTTCATTTACTAGTCACTTATTAAAGCATTAAATTGATTCATTCTCAAGAATCAAATTTCTCATGGAAATGATCTAAGATGTGAGTTTGCTAGTTAAATTATGTTTTCCTGGTAAACACTGAGTACTTCCTAGACTGGCATATTTTACTGTGGTAAATGAAATTTTTTTCTTTTATAATATTGTTTAAGTGATTTATTTTTTTTTACTAGAGCCATTATAAGTTTACAGAAAAATCATGCAGAAAGTACAGTTTCCATGGATGTCCCCCTCCCCCCCCCAGTTTTTCCTATTATTAACATTTTGCATTAGTGTGGTACCTTTGTTACAATTGGTGAACCAATATTATTATAATTATACTATTAACTATAGTCCATAATTTACATTGGGGTTCGCAGTTTGTGTTGTACAGTTCTGTGGGTTTAAAAAAATTATTTGGGTAGCATATATATATCCTGAAATTTCCCATTTTATCCACCTTTAAATATGCAATTCAGTTGTGTTAATTACCTTCATGATGTTGTGCCACCATCACCGCCACCCATTACCAAAACTTTTCCATCACCCCAAACAGAAACTCAGTACCAATTAAACATTAACTCCTTATTCCCCACCCCAACCCTGACCCCTGATGAACTGTATTCTAGTTTCTGACTCTATGAATTAGCTTATCTAGTTATGTCATATCAGTGAGCTCACACAACATTTGTCTTTTTGTGTCAGACTTATTTCACTCAACATGATGTCATCAGGGTTCACCCAGTCTCTTGCATGTAAGTGGAATTTGATAGGGAAACTAGGTTCTACCATCTGGGCATTAAAAGCATTTCCCAGGGATATTTTTGTCCATCAGAGGAGCTTTGCATCTCTCTGCACCTGTGTCCTAGATGGTGACACTAGGGACTCATTTACGGATCCAAAAAACAAATCAGGGTTGTGCCATAGGGTCAATTGTATCACTTTATTTAATTCAATTTTCCCTACTATTTAAATAGGTATTTGGGAAACTCCCCTCCAGGGAAATCTAACCAAGAGGCTATAAATACACCTAAACATATCTGACCTATTCACACTGTCTTGCAGTTGTGCTAGCATATATCCCCTTGAGGTGCACATTCCAGTCATCCCAAAGCAGGTTACAGAATAATTTGCAGAGTCATTACAATACTGGCTATGTGCCTGAATAATAACTCTGACTTCCATCATACTTTACAGTTTACGGAGTGCATTTACAGGCAGATGGGTGAGCATATGCTTCAGATTCTCTGTAACAATCCTACTTTCAAATACGTCCCTCCCACCCCCTTTTGAATTTTGGGATAGAGTGTTGTTACCCTATCTTGGGACTAGAGAATTTATTTCATTTTTGAATTCTCACCCTGATGGTAGGAGTTGGTGTCTGAGACAAGAAATCTTATCACTGATCCTTACAGGAACCCTGTCAGTGGGTATGTCTGATGGGGAATCTCACCGCTGAATCTTTATAAGGGACGTCTGAGTAGGTTTCTATATCTTTGGTAAGAATCTAAGTCCACAGAAGTTAAGTAATTTTCCCAAGCTCAGCTTACCTACCCTGGCAGTCACACCCACGATCGCTACCCCCAAGTGTGGTTGAATTTCTAGGAAATTCTCAGCCCAACCGGAAATTGAATTCCACCACTAAACCGGAACATCTCAGATGCTGCGTTACCTGGGAAGATAAAGTCTGAAAGCAGCATGTTTTTGAAGAGGTGATGGAAGAAGGTAACTATCGTATTAGGCTGTTGATCAGGATGGAAGGGTTAAATTCTAATAAACTATGAGGATTGAGTCTGGATTTGCCATCAGTATTGTTTCTGGTCCTCAGGATAGTTCAGTAGAACTTTAAATTAAATGTAACCTATGGAGACGTAAGAGTTAAGGAAAGCATACCCTTGGAATCGCCATGTAATGCTTCACACTGGTGTCATAATGCTAGAATGTAATCATGCCAACAGTCCAGTTGAAATGGAAGGTAAAAATCACATATGAAAGTCAGTGCTCTGAAACTACCTGAAGGCAACGGAAATTTCCAGTATTCAGCAGCATGGCAGTAAAGCTGTGATACTACTGGAATCACCGTCCCAGCATAATACAACATGACTGGTTATATACCATGATCAATGTAAGCCGACGCAAAGTCTGCAAGTCATGGTCCAAAGAGTGGCCAGTCATTCTCCAAAATGGTGTATTCATGAGCCACAAGGCTGGACACTCGCACATGCTGCCAAGAAGAGAAGTAGCCTCTCACCAGGTGTGGGGTTTCTCCACAAATGCCCGCACAGAACAGCAACCAACAGCAGGAGCCAGATGCCATTTCTACCAGTAACTTGCAAAATATTTCCAACTAAATGCTGTATTCTCGTTTGATGGTCAAAAGCAATGCTTAGTTTCAAAAGACCTAGAATTACAAACTTGGGTTAGTGATTCATTTCACAGACTACCCTCATCAAATATCAGACTCAAGAAGTAACACTCGCAGGTCTCTCCATTAATTTCGTTCTCAACCCCAAGTGACTTCCCATTTTGAAGACATTGCAATATTTATGGAAAGGTCCAAGTGGAGATTAAATAATTGTATTGTCCAATGTGGTGGCAGAGGCACTTCTGGGAGATGAAGAAGTGATATCTTGGGGTTGCGAGGCAGTGTAGTGTCTAGTGGAATGATAAGGAGAGGTTGGCTTCTGTGTCTGAAGACAGAAAGGTTCAGAAGGTGATTTTTAAAGGACTTTTCCAATCTGTGATTAATGAGGAAGCAGGATGTCATCAAATAAAGGATTTGAGAGTGCAGCAAGGCCTCAGCTTGCATCCCAGGTTCCATCTTGATCTTGACTAGCAAATGCCAGCAGTGTTGGGGCGGGGGGTAGTGTGGGGGATTACTGGGTCCTGAGTATATGCACCTTCAGGGTCCTTGGTAATGACAAACTATTGTTGCCTTAGGGTTAGGGTTAGGGTTAAGGTTGGAGTTAGGGTACGGTTAGGCCAAAACGGTCGTGCACTCCCACTGGTGGTTGAACTCTCACGGAAGGGTTTGCAAGTTTCAATATCCCGGCAACCCTGGCCCTTGTTTTCATTATCTAATTATTATAAGGATGGTTGTATATCACAAGATGGTTGCTGGCGGATGGAAGGATTAAAGTGAAAGTACTTTGCAAAATGCCTACTTTATAGTTGCTGTTCAATTCCTTATTCTTACTTGGCTTTCATAGCATGCCGGACTCCTCCTTTGCTTAAATGCTGATTTCCAGCTCTTAAGATTCTGTTGTTTACACATGAAACTGTGAGCTTCTGGTTACAAAAGACTCTCTTTTCTCTTTCACTGTATTCCTAGAGTTTAGTACATACCACTTAATCACCATCCTTTGAAATAAAAGATGAACAGTCTGCATTTATATGAGTGCATTTCAATATCTTAGGATATTAAACCCCATAAAAGTCATCTGGTAATAACTACTCCTTCATAAAAGAAAAAAATTTGCATTACATTTTAAAAAACTTTATTATGAGATATTCCATATATATGAATATGTATATGAATCTGTATATGAGGTAAAAACAGTGACAAAAATACTCGTGTCCACATCCCAGCTTAAGAACTGGAATACTTCAATATCATGGAAGATACCTGTATGTCTCTTTCCAAATTTCTCTGTCTTTCCCCATCAACTATTCTTATCATCGCCTTGCTTCGCTTTGTAGTTTTGGTACATGTACATGTAATTCTAAACAATGAAGTGTTTAATTATGCAAAGATTTTGTACTTTAGATGAATGATATATTGCATGGCTATTCTCTGACTTTTTTCACTCAAGATATCTGTGAAGCCCGTTGTTTTAGTTTGCTAGACTGCTTAAAGCAGATACCATGAAATGGGTGGACTTTAAACAATGGGAATTTATTGGCTTTCAGTTGAGGCTGTGAAAATGTCCAAATCAAGGCATCATCAAGGTGATGCTTTCTTCCCCAAGACTGGCTGCTGGTGATCCTTATTCCTGTGTCACGTGGCAAGTCACATGACAGCATCTGGGGCTCTCTCCCTCCTCTTCCTGGTTTTGTTGACTTCAACTTCTTGCTTCCAAGGCTTTCTCTCTTTGTCTGAATTTCATTCTCTTCTAAGGGACTCCAGTAAGAGGATTAAGACCCACCCTGGGCCACGCCTTAACTGAAGTATCCTCATCAAAAGGTCCTACTTACAATATGTTTACACCCACAGGAATGGATTAGCTTTAAGAACATGCTTTTCTGGGGAACATACAGTTCCAAACTACCACACCATCCTTGTTCAAATCAATAGCTGTGATTCCTTCATATATGTGTCAACCAAATTTATGCATCTCTCTTTTAAATGGTCACTTGCATAGCTTTTTCTTTCTTTTTACATGGTGCAACTATGGATAATGATGATTTCTATTTTGTGTATATGTCTCCTCCATGCGCATGTGTAAGAGTTCTCTAGAGTGAATGCTTGTGAGTGGAAGCACCTTCAAAGTTCTAGATTATGCCAAATTAGTATCCAAATTGTTTTAGAAATTTACACTCCCACAAGAAGTGTCTGAGACTTTCCATTTCTCCACATCCTAGATATGTAGATTCTGTTGCTACATTCTAATATTCTATTTCCTGGGATAGTAGTACTACTTTACTTCTTTTGATTCATACATCTATTTCATTTATTTTGCTTCTCAGGACTTTAACTTTTTTTTTTACATGCTCATGTATGCATTCAAAGGATGTGTTAAAATATTTTATATCATATTTCTGTATGCTTTATAATAAGGGAGAGTATCCTGGTTTGCTAATGCTGCCCCTTTGCAAAACACCAGAAATGAATTGGCTTTTATAAAGGGGGTTTATTTTGTTACTTTGGTTTATTTGGTTATTTGCTTCAGGCCATAAAGCGTCCAAGGTAAGGTATCAACAGTAGGGTACCTTCACTGGAGAAAGGCCATTGGCCTCCGGAAAACCTCTGTTAGCTGGGAAGGCACATGGCTGGGTGTCTGCTTGCTCCCAGGTTGCATTTCAAAATGGCATTCTCCAAAATGTTGCTCTTGGGGTGTCTGTCCTCTCTTAGCTACTCCAGAGCAAAAGTCTGCTTTCAATGGCCATTTTTAAAATGTCTGTCTCAGCTGAAGCCCTGCCAAAATGTCACTCTTAGTTGTTCTGAGGTCCCTCTGTCTGTGAACTCTTTTTATAGGACTCAGTGATTAAGATCCACCCTGAATGGGCAGGGCCACATTTCCATGGAAACATTCAATCAAGAGAAGAAGTCACATCCTAATCAAAGATGTCACTCATAGTTGGGTGGGTCACAGCTCCATGGAAACAATCAGAAGGTTCCAACCTAATCAACACTAATATATCTGCCCCCGCAAAATTGCATCAAAGATAAAGGTGTTTTGGGGGACATAGTACATCCAAACTGGCACAGAGAATTTCAAACTATCTAGTCTTCCTTATTGCCAAAAGCAGAATATCTTATAACTGAGTAGAAACCCATTAAAGAGGTGTTGAATTTTCGTTGAGATTTCCATCTTTCTCCCCCAGGAGTTTACCCTTCCTGGGGCCCTTGTTCTGTTTTTTCTGCTTGCTATTCTTCCTTGTAGCTGCTGGGCTCCTGAGAAGGATTGCTTCTCTCCTCTCCAGGCTCCCTGGGCCTCAGTTGTGGGTCTCAAAGTCCCCGCCATGCTGTGCATCTTGCAGGAGCTGGGAGTGGAAGTGGAGCCCCCCGCTGTGGGCCGGCTTGGTCATTGCAGCCAGCAGACGCCCTGCTCGGGGACCCGGAGAAGGTCTCATTCTCTCCTGGGTTCCTCACACTGTCCTCACCTCCCCCATTCAGCTTCTTCTGGACGATGGGGGGTTTGGCGAGAACCAGCACATTCCTAGAGAGCTGGGGTGTGGAGGGCACATTCCTAGAGAGCTGGGATGTGGAGGTCGATGAACACAGTGGAGGATGGGTCCTGTACCAGCTCATCAGCTAACACTCAGGAACAGTTCCACGAGGCTCTTCCGAAAGCCCCCGTTGAATTCTCCAACCTGTTCGTCACTGCCCTCTCTCCCCTCCTCTTCTCTGCAGCAGCACCTACTGCTGTGGGCTCTTCCATTTCTTTCATGGTCATTCATTTAATAGAAGAGATGTAACTCGATGTATGCAACAATTTCTGAAAAAGTCAAATAATTTAAAAGTGAATAGGCTACATAGTGAGTCGTAATTGTTGATTAATAAGGTGTGTTAGAATCTTTTTAATAAACTTCTTAATAAGATGGATTCTTTTTAAAAGTGAAATAATATTCTCTTAATTTGTCCCTTTTTATAAACAGGTATTCTAATATAGCAGGCAGAACTATCGTGAGCTGTTTGGCTCAGAGTCAGAACTAACGTGCATTCTAAGCAGGTTAAGCAGCGTAATGCAATGAAACAGGGAAAAGACAGTGAAGTCAGAGAAGGCTGGATGGAGTAGATATTACAACTGTTTGCCAAAATGCCTGTGTCCTCTACTCCCTGACAAAGGAGGGACTTGTGCTTCTGTATCCCCTGGGAGTTGCACATACCAGGCCACTTGCCTTGGCCATGAGAGTGTGAGCAGAAGTTTCTATGTCTCTACATGGAAGCATTTTCTTGCCAGGGTGCTGTTTGCTCCTCAAGAGGGCTTCACCCGGGCCACAGCATCAAATCTCCTGGGAGTGTTAGAAATGCAGAATCTCAGGCCCCACCCTCCAAACTCCCATGTCAGAGGCCTCATCTAGATCAGGAGATCACAATAAGATCACAAGTGATCAATTTGTATGTTGAAATTTGGAAAGGTTCTGCTCCAGCCCACTCCTCTCTGACTGTAGGGAAAGTGGGAGAACTTGGTGGTGAGGGGTGACATGGGACCCAAGCCCCAAGGAGTGGATCAGCCACGTGGAGGATTGTGGACCCAGAAAATGGCTTGGCCTTGGCATAAGAAAGAAAGAGGGTTTTTGTTTGTTTGTTGAGCCACTGAGATATTTCTTGTTTATTACTACAACATAGCCCAACCCATCCTGACTCAGACACCTAAAACTACTAAATCAGAAGCTTCATTTCGAAGGTCTGGAAATACTAACTAGTTGTCTTAAATAAGCTCATTTCTTCTTTTATAAAATGGAGATAATGATCTCATTGAGTAGTTATAAAGATTTAAGTTTGCACAAGGTGCATAGACTTGTAATATGAGAGACATATATTAAGAATTCAAAAGATGGTAGTTAGTTTGTTGTTGTCATTGGGTAAATGGTCAGAACTAAGTATATTAGTGATGATGGCCAAATTCTAGACCATGGCATGTGGGCCAAATTTGGGCCACCACCTGTTCACGTAAACAATAAAACAATAAAATAAAACAATGTAAACAATAAAACAGTAAAAGTTTTATTGGAACATGGCCACATCTGTTCATTTACATATCGTCTATGGCTGCTTTCTTATTACAACAGCACAGTCAAGTATTTGCATCAGAGACCCCATAACCTGGAATGTCAAAAACAGTTACCTTTTGCCTCTTTACAGAAAATGTTTGTCCGCTCCTGTTCTAGACCTCTGTCCTAGGCTCTCGTGGGATGGAAAAGGAGATACCCCGTGAGTTAGTTGCCATACAGACATCTGTACTCCTGCAGGGTGGAAAGGAGGAAGATGTGGTTTCCGTCAAAGGGCTTTTGTCAGAAGTGAGAGGCCAGGACACCAGAGTTTAACGATACCCAGGTCACGTGTTGGTCAGACCTGATAAGAAGTTTATGTATAATGGGGATCTGTACACCATGTCCTTATATAGTTGCCAAGAAATGTCTCTACCTTGCTTGCAAAGTGATATAAGGATGTATGATGGGAGAAAAAAAATCTTCCTTGGCCACATGCTCCTTAGCATAGAAGCAAACATCAGAAAAATGCCAACCCACCTTACCCCTCTAGACGGCAGGCTTCTGTCTAACACTTATTTTTAAGAATGTTATTCTATTGTTTTCATATATAAAAGACATGGACCCTTTAAAAGAGCCAGCAGCAGGTTATAACAGTAAAAAAAAAAAAAAAAAAAGATTTCTTGAAAGAGCTGTAACTAAAACGGCAAAATTTCAAAATTTCAGTGTTTTGGAAACAAAGAGCTATAATCAAAAACCAGAAAATTAATGACAGAGTAGAAGCCTTTGGGCAGCTCTCACATAGATGGACAGACTGCCCCTGAACCAGCAGAACCTCCCTGCCACCATAGCTTGCTGCCAAAGACAAAATGGCATGGAATGCCGAACCTAATGCAGGATAAATTGTAGACATGAGGATGGAAAAACTGGCAGAAGCGATTAAGTCCCTCCCAGCTTTGGAGATCAAATCTGCATCCACCACGGCAGCTGTGCTGATTAGCAAGTTGATCCGGTCAGTGCCAGCCAAGCTAGGGAGATGTATTTTTCTTTTTTTTTTTTTTTTTCTGTTTTTTTTTTTTTAAAGGAATTCAACATCCATTTCCCTTTCTTAGTGGAACATCATTGCAATTTCCTTTTGGAGAAGTACACCTCTTAGCTGTTGTGCACTTCTGATGAGGCCATGAACAGAAATGTCCTTCCCACCTCTTGCCAACAGATTTGCAGTGACTGAGGCAAGTCTGGTTGGACCTTCCTCCAGGGCCCTGCATCCTGACTTTATGCAAAGCACGAGTACTCCAGTTTTTTAGATTCCTGGGAGCTGCCCTAGGCCTTTCCATTTCTGGCCTGAATTTTTGGCTATTCCCTTGAATTCCATGAGCTGTGGCCATTTCTTTCCAAATATTTTCCTTTGTGTTTCAAGTTAGTTCTGAGTAGTTCCATCGTGTGTGATGTGTTCTGATATGCTTAGTGTTCCCTTTAACTCTTGATTCAAGCCTTCTGAGATCTCTAGAACAAAAGTTTGCAGATACTTCATAAACACCCCCTATATTTGCTGTAAAAGCTGAGAGCACAGCAAGTGCACTCACTCAGCGAGGTGAGGAGTCCTTGGAAGCCTGTGGAAGATTCCATTGTGGAGAGGGAGGGGGAGGGAGTTTATCTGAGCAGTTCGCTTCCATCTTCCATCTCCCGTCCATAAAGGTTTGCCCCGTGGTAGACACCGTCACTTCATCATCCAGCCCATTTGATGTCACTTCATCATCCAGCCCATTTGGCGGTTCTAGAAGCCAGGAGAAGCCAAGACTCCGTTGATGGAAACTTGTCCCAATTCCCACATGGAATTGTTCACCCACAGCAGTGCCTGAAGTAGAACGAGAAGGGGACAGTCTGGGAAACCAGTGAGGTTTCAAGAGCCTTGAGTGGCACACGTGATCTCAGAGTTAGTAGTGGAATTTGAACCTTGACCCATCAGCCACATTGCAGTTCTCATGCAATGATCAAATCCTTTCCTAAGAGGGAACGTTAAATCATTGAGATAGAAGGGAGAATCTGAACATGGGCCAGGGAAAGGAACTTGGCATTGCCGACCCTACTGAAAAGCTGACTAAGATCAAGGAAAGCTTAAAAGAATTCATAAGCTTAAGCAGTAAAAAGGGCGTCTCAAGGTTTGTAAAAATTTGGTAATTTGGCTACCCTCCCCCACCCTGCGTGGGACCTGACTCCCAGGGATGTAAATCTCCTTGGGAACATGGGACATGCCTTGCAGGGATGAGCCTGGACCCAGCATCATCAGATTGAGAAAGCATTTTTGACCAAAAGGGGGAAGCAGAAGGAAACAAAATAAAGTTTCCGTGGCTGAGAGATTTCAAATGGGGTCAAGAAGTCATGCTGGAAGTTATTCGTGTGCATTATATAGATATTCCTTTTTGGTTCTTGGTATATTGGAATAGCTAGGAGGAAATGGCTGGAACTATTGAATTGCAACCCAGTAGCCTTGATTCTTGAGGATGATTGTGTAACTGTATAGCTTACACTGTGTAACCATGTGATTGTGAAAACTTTATGGCTCCCACTCCCTTTATATGATGTATGGACAGATTGGTGAAAAAATGAGGACAAAAAGTGAGTGAATGGTGGGGAGGGATGGGGGATATGGGATGTTTTGGGTGTTCTTTTTTACTTTAACTTTTATTCTTATTCTTTTTTGTGTGTGGTGTTGAAGATGTTCAGGGATTGATTGTGGTGATGAATGCACAACTATATAATGTTATTGTGAACGTTGGTTGTACACCGTGGATGATTGTATGGTATGTGAATGTGTCTCAGTAAAATTGAATTTAAAAGGGAAAAAATGTGATGATTTGGGCAATGATTGATGAAGCATTGCTTCTTGAGACAGTTTGTGCTTATTGGTACATGACATTTCTGAGTAACCAGGTGGTTTTTGAATACTGGAGGAGTAGGAAACCTCGTTTAAAGTGACCGGAAGGTTAACGGCAAGGAAATCTCATTGTTTTCAACACTACAGAATTGAGATGCTGATTTCATTTCTCTGGGCAGATTCTTCCTCTCTGGACAGAACAGAAGAATTTTTATGATATAGCCCACCTAACAATGGTTGCCAGTTCTACAGTAATGTGGTCATTTATTTAAACCTCTAGTGCAGAAAAAAGGAAAATTTGAGTTCTTGTAACTTAATATTGAGATTATTTAATGCTGGATAGAATTCAGAGATAAGCCCATGAGAGTCTGTGCTGATTGACCAATTATTCAAAGTCTGTTTTAAAAATCAATGTCACCAGACATCAAATTGTTCTGTGGCTACTGTTGCATGGCATGTTCTTCTTTCCTTGGTGTTACATAATTTTTTAAAAAGTTATTTTCCCTTAACTCTGTGGGTTTCAGGTACCCAGGTGTGGTGGTTTGGAGCTATGTATCCCAGGAAAACATGTTCTCAAATTTAATCCGTTCCTGTAGATGTGAACCCATTGTAAATGGGACCTTTGGATTAGGTTACTTCAGTTAGGATATGATTTGACTGACTCAACGTGGGTCTTAATCCTATTACTGAAGGCCGTATAGGGAAGGCCAAAGAGAGAGAGAAAGCCGGTGGTGGGGGGCAGCCTGAAGCTGAAAGTCAGTGAAATCCGGAAGGGAGGGGAGAAGCCAGGAGAGGCCGCCATGTGCATGACCATGTGACAGAAAAGCCCAGGACCAAGGATCACCAGCAGCCTGCCCCAGAATGCCACTGTCTTCTGGGAGAAAGCATTGCCTTGATGATCCTTGATTTGGACTTGTCCTAGCCTCAAAACCATGAGCCAATAAATCCCTGTCATGTAAGCCAACCCACTGCATGGCCTTTGTTTTTAGCAGCCAGAAAACTAAAACACCAGAGATGTGTGGAATCCCTATGCTCACCAAACATTCTTTATAGACTGAGAAATGATGCCTCAAAAATATAAGGACTAGATTGTCAGAACTAGACATTAAATTGTGGTGAACAAATTGCAAATCATGTTAAAGATCAATTGAGTTTGTAGCTAATATTCATTATATATTTACTGAATGAACAGATCCTAAAATCACTGCTATTAGGATATAGGAGTTTC